>NW_015505353.1:513801-584861 GCF_001515645.1 Sinocyclocheilus grahami
AAAGCAAATTGTTAGATCAACTTTAAAACACATGTAATCACCTTATTTGTTTTATATCAATGCTATCTGTAAGGTATAAATGCGTTTGGGTCTGTAAGAACATCGGATGGACTGTATTTGTGTCATTTTGTTTATATATATATATAAACAAAAAGTTAATTCAAAACATTAATTATTTAAACATACTTACATTTAATATTTATTTTGCTATCAAAACAGTGCACAGGTATTTTTTTCTTAATTTTTTTTGCATTTAACATTGTTTTCCCCATGCAGTCCTGATATGTCAGAACGGATGTGACCCACCAGTTCAGAACCACTGCTGAAAACAAACTGATGATGATACTGTATACTCCTAATTTCCTCATTAAATATGAACTATAGCAAAAGTGATGTTTTACTGTTTCAGGAGTAACTCCAAGCCCATCAGAGATAACATCTACTTCAGAAAAGATAACCTGGTCCATGCCCATGTCCATATCAAGCGCCTGGATATTTTTTAAGACAGTTGTGCTAAGTCATCTCCCTCTGGATACCCTTTGGTTCTTTCTCTTCTCAGAGCAATGAACAGAGAGAATAAAGAGAGAACAAGATTGAAACTGAGACAAGGCTTTGTCTTGTTGGAAGAGGTCTCTGGAACAGAAAGGAACCAGGTGCAACCTGTTCTGACTCCTAATGGCCTTATGCAAAAGATTGTCTTTGAAAACATGAAGATAAATCTGATTTTTATTTTTATCCTCCACCTCTCTTTCTGAGGTATAATAAAGGTGAATTTCTAAACTGGATCAGGCAAATTCAAGAAGTAAAATGTCTAAGTTGAATCTGCCAATATTCTCATAAGGAATTATTAAAAGGTAAACTGTGTAATTTCAGTATTACTAGTGGCATCAAATAGAAATCCAATAATAATAATAATAATAACAACAACAACAAACTTCATACAAACAAGACAATATATGATACCAGCACAGAGTCACAGTGTTTACACTTTTTGGAGAAAACAACCTGGATGTCTTGTTTTTAGTTGTCTCTGCATGTTAAAGCGGAATTGGAGAAAATATTTCAACATGGAAAAAGTTACACACATCATCTTTAAATTATTCATGCTCACATCATTGTGAAGTGACACACTGAACCTAATTAAATTTGATCTGCACAGTTCAATGTTAAAATGCTTTTTAATTTGCAGAGACAACTATAAGTAAGCCATCCGTGGGTTGATTTCCCCAAAGAGTGTAAACACTCTAGTTTTATGGCATTTTCACACAAAAAAACCCCTCTTTATCTGAGAAGTGTGGCATCTGGTGCCTTTCTGCCAATGGTTTAAATTCTGGTGCTGGTCTACCTGTTTATCCAAATGGCAGATAATGGATGCATTTATAAAATATTATAGGAAATAATAACTTTATTTACAATTACATTCTTTAAAAAAAAGGTGGGGTTGGGGGGTACATCACATTTTTCATGAAGATGTGTTTGTTTGTTTGTTTGTTTATCAGATATAATGTCTCTTTAGGAGATATTAAGCCATATTGGCATTTTAAAGTAGATAATTCTGAGAAATAAAGATGCAGTTTTGAAATATAAAGTCACAAAGTGACATATAATAACAAATTGTGAGAAATTATAACACTACCGTTCAAAATTTACTGAAGTGTGAAGTGAATAATTTCTGTGTCTCTAGTGGCACCAAACGGAACTGCAAACTGTTCGTTTGAGTGACTGACTTGGACGAGTTTGGAACAGAATTACCTGAACAATGACAGATGTTTAAAACTTCTTCACAGTTATTTTCGCAGGTCTGTTTGGTGCCATAGTGGCACATAAATTACACGCTTCACCTTTAAGGAAACAGAAGGCAGTGGCTTTATTCCATGTACCATAAATATCTCATTAGACATTAGTCCTTGTCTTACAAGTTCCCTCATTTCATATGTTTTGACAATGTTCTTAAAAAAGGTGCATGAGCCAAATCACAAGTTGCCAGGCAGACTCATAAAGGTGCATTTGTGCTAACTCAGTTGCCCTGTCACTTTCATGCCTCATAGTATCATTCCACAATCACCGTGCCCTTGTTCGCACATTACATCCATGCATTATCCATAGTGGCTATATGAAGCAGAGCTCATTTGAAGAGCAGCGCTGTATTTATAGACTAGCACTGCTGCGTTGCATGGCTGCTAAAGTCATTTCGAGCGCTGGGACTATTTATTTTAAGATCCCCTTTTATTAGCTCTATTGTGTTTTAGCGATGTGAGGGAGTACAGTAAAACTCTCCCCTCAGCGCCAGAGATGTTGACCCCAGGAAGCTGGCAGCAATCCATGAAGACAAACCACCATCGTCAGGGTCAACAGGCACAAGTGGAGTCTGTCTACAACGATAACATACGCAAACACACGCACGCCCTTATATATATACATCCTAAGGAAGTACCGGTGGGCAAATAGGTTAAGAATCCTGACTAACCCCCATCGCACCTGACCTAATTTCTGCATGCACAGGACGTCATACTGTACTTCTCAGCATGTGTGCGCGCTCTCGTGGTTGGTGGCACCTGCCACGGGCTTCGGCGAGCAGCTGTGTGTGTACAGATGCCATAAGTGTGACCTGTCTGGGTGGCCCTCCCTGCAGACACGCACACACAGTCCTGGAGCTGCAGTAAAAACACTGATGTGGGAAGACAGCCATGACATTTAGGCCTCAGTCCACCTCACTGCCTTAGTCATACTTCTGTTCTTTTTCTCTCAGAGTCATTCCTTCAGCTGATACTTCGGCTATTCTTGGTTTGAGTCTCTTTTCATGTATTCTGACCTCTTTAACAGAATTTTCCAGGTTAAATACAAGCGACAGAATTTGTGGCATACCGTGGCATACTTAAAAAAAAGAGGTTATAAAGAGGCAGTTACAAAGGAAATAAAATGTGTCATTTGGATTTAACAGCAAAATTGGTAACACTTTATTTTAAGGTGTCCTTTTTACATAAGTTGCCTTTCAGTCACATCAGTGACCGACGAATTGGGATCTTGCTTACAGAGACCAATCCACTTCGAGTGTAAACTAAACGAGCCAGCGCACATTGGCATGCGATGATTGCATCCAGCTGCCGCTGATCACAGCGTGAGCATAAAAAGGCAGCCGGTGCAACGCATACCAGCTTTTTGCTTCGGAGCCGAGCGACAACATCGTTCTGCTCCTACCAGACTGCTTTGTGTGTGACGAGTCTAGCGAGTTCTTGGGAGCTTTTTGTGTTGGCAGACGGCGCTTCAGCGGTGGTCGTTCCTGTGTCAAGTGGGTTGCGCACTTCAGACTGCACTACCCCCTGTCGTGCTGCAAACGGCCGTTTCCCCTGTGCGTCTCAGTACGTAAAAGAGTATTTCCCTAAAAAAACCAATTTCTCTAAAAGAGTACAATAAGCAGGTGCGTCTTTGTAAAGACTACGGATTGTCTTATTAAAGATGCCGTTTCACCCGTGCGTTTCTGGATGTGGTCGTTACCTGGCACCGGCTGATGGTCATGATTGCGGCCTCACATGTCTGGGCATTAAACATGCTGAGGTGGCGTTCGTGGATGAGTCATGTTCCCATTGCGGGAAGGTGACCATCTCGGAGCTGCGGGCCAGGCCCCGTTTCCTCCAGGGGGGCGGAGCTACGTTGTTGTAGCACGGGCGGTCTGAGGGTTACAGTGGTGGCAAACCCCTCAGGGAACCAACCCTCGGGGGACCATCACTCCTCTAGCGCTTCGCAACCAGTTGAGACGCCAAAGGAACGCGCTGGGCCCTCTTCAAAGAGCGTACCAGTGGTATCCTTCGGTGCTCCTCCCGACGACCGGATGTCGATCACTGCATCGAAGGGAGAGCTCTCTGGAGAGGAAGATTCGGCTGTGCTGCCGCCCTCTGGGATGGTGGCAAGGCCTGAATCGGATCCAGAGATGTCGGCTATGCTTTCCTGGGCCGCCGAGAGGGTAGGGCTCGAGTGGAAACCTCCACCACGTCCCGGGCCCTCGAGGTTGGACGATTGGTTTCTCGGGGTGGCTCCCGCCTCAGTGTCTTTCTTCCCGGAGGTGCATGAGGAGCTCACCAGGTCATGTACGGCACCTTTTACTGCTGTAAACCGACCTGCTGGTTCCTTCTCCCTCACCACCCTCGACGGTGGTGCAGCTAGGGAGTATACAAGGGTCCCCCTGGTGGATCAGTCGGTTGCGATGCAATTGTGTCCTAATACCGCCTCCACCCGGCAGGGCGAACCGTGCCTTCCCTCCCAGGTCTGTAGGTACTCGTCTGGCCTGTCCGGCGATGCTTATACGGCCTGTGAAGAAGTTGCCTCCACCTTACACGCTACGGCGTTACTGTAGGTTCATCAGGCCAAGGCACTGAGAGACTTGCACGAGGGTAGTCATGATCCGGAAGTTCTGAAAGAGCTCCAAACTGCTACTGACCTCACGCTTTGAGCGACGAAGGTCACCGCGAGTTCTCTGGGTCGTGCGATGTCCACAATTGTGGTCCAGGAGCACCATCTCTGGCTGTGTCTGGTTGATATGAGGGACGCCGACAAAGTTTGGTTCCTTAATGCCCCTGTGTCCCAGACCGGCCTCTTCGGCGACGCAGTCAAGAGCTTGGCCCAGCAGCTCTCGTCTGCACAGAAGCAGACTGAGGCGGGTTGTCACACCCTGCCCCGGCGGGCAGCTGCTGCCTCCACCTGTCCGCTGCCCGCAGCGCCCCAGCCTGCTCGTCACCGAGGGCGGCCCCCTGCATCTGCCCCTGGTTCCGCGCCGCATCTGCCTCCAGCAAGCAGCACCGTGGAGCTGGGTGTAGGCAGGCCGCCCCATCGGTCCAGGCCCCGTCAAACCTGGTGGTGAGCGAAAGAGCAAAATGCCCCGGGACGGGTGACCCAGAGAGGGAGGAAGCTGCTCTTTGGGGGATGGTGAAGGCACCTCTCCCTCCCCCGGAGGAGGGCCGGGTGGAGAATCTGTAAAATCTCGATGAGAGAGCGGTTTTCTCTGTCCTTGGGTCCCAGGAGGGCACGGACAGTCGCGGACGGACCAGCACCGGACCACACTCATCCTCCTCCATTGGCAACAGCGGGCGGTTCGAGAGCGTCAGCAAAGGCCCTACTCACGCACCCTCTGCCAAACTGTGGAACCAGATAAGCGTTGCACCGCACACTCAGACTTCTCTTCGGTCCACTCACAAGCCGCCCAAGTTTGGTCCCTGCCTTCCACCTTGCTGCCCCACTGCGGGTACGGCGGTGGTTCCGTTGGTCCCACTTGTACGGTATCTGGGTGCCTGGCTAGCGCTACCCAACCCATCTCATTGGCTTCTGCGGACCATCAGCCTCGGCTATGCGATTCAGTTCGCCCGGAATCCCCCCAAGTTCAGTGGCATCCACTTCACGACAGTGTTGTGTGCACACAGGGACTTGGTGCTTTCACACCTCAGCCGGTTGGGCCTTCAGGTCAATTGGGAAAAGAGCAAACTCTCCCTGACGCAGGGGATCTCTTTTCTTGGTATGGAGTTGGATTCAGTCGAACAGACAGCATGCCTCATGTGTGCAGTCGGTGCTGAACTGCTTGAATTCGTTCAAGGGCAGGACAGCGGTCCCACTGAAACTATTTGAGAGGCTCCTGGGGCATATGGCAGCTGCAGCAGCAGTTACGCCACTTGGGCTGCCTTATATGAGACCGCTCCAGCACTGGCTTCATGGCCGAGTCCCGAGGTGGGCGTGGCAGTGCGGCACTCATCGGGTCCAAGTTACACCGGCCTGTTGCCAAACCTTCACCCCATGGTCAGACCTTACGTTCCTCCGGGCAGGAGTGCCCCTAGAACAGGTCTCCAGGCATGCTGTGGTTTACATGGATGCCTCCACCACTGGCTGGGGGGCCACGTACAACGGGCACGCAGTGTCGGGTGTATGGACGGGCCCCCAACTGCACTGGCATATCAATTGCCTAGAGTTGTTAGCAGTGCGCCTTGCCTTGAACCGTTTTAAAGTGTGCTTACGAGGCAAGCCCGTGCTGGTCTGAACGGACAACACAGCGACCATTGCGTACATCAACCGACAAGGTAGTCTGCGCTGCCGTCGCATGTCGCAACTCACCCGCCACCTCCTCCTTTGGAGTCAGAAGGTTCTGAGGTCACTTCATGCCATTCACATTCCGGGTCTGCTCAACTGTACGGCCGACGAATTGTCACGAGCTACGCTCCCGGGAGAATGGAGACTCCATCCCCAGACAGTCCAGCTATTTTGGAGACGTTTCGGAGCCGCTCAGGTAGACCTGTTTGCCTCTCCAGAAACCTCTCACTGCCAGTTGTTCTACTCCCTGACCGAGGGAACACTTGGCTCGGACGCACTGGCACACAGCTGGCCGCGCAGGGCCTGCACAAGTATGCGTTTCCCCCAGTGAGCCTTCTCGCACAGACGCTGTGCAAGGTCAGGGCGGATGAGGATCAGGTCCTGCTTGTGGCGCCATATTTGCCCACTCGGACCTGGTTCCCCGAACTAATGCTCCTCTCGACAGCCCCTCCCTGGCAGATTCCTCTGAGGAAGGATCTACTGACTCAGAGACGGGGCACCCTGTGGCACCCGCGTCCAGACCTCTGGAAACTTCATGTCTGGTCCCTTGACGGGACGCAGAGGTTCTTGGTGACCTACCCCAAGATTTAGTTGACACCATCACTTCGGTGAGAGCACCGTCTACGAGACACGCATAAGCCTTGAAGTGGAACCTGTTCGTTGAGTGGTGTTCTTCTCATTGGGAAGACCCCCGGAGATGCCCGATCGGGGTCGTGCTTTCCTTTTTGCAGCAAGGGTTGAATCAAAGGCTGTCTTCCTCCACCCTTAAAGTCTATGTCGCTGTGATTGCTGCTAACCATGACCCCGTGGAAGGGAAGTCAGCAGGGAAGCATGATCTGGTCATCAGGTTCCTTAGGGGGGCGAGAAGGTTAAATCCTCCCCGGCCCTCCTCTATACCCTCTTGGGACTTGTCTCTAGTGCTCAAATCACTACAGCAGGGCCCATTTGAGTCTTTGCAATCAGTCGAGCTAAAGTTTCTTTCAATGAAAACTCTGCTCCTGCTTGCGCTGGCCTCCATCAAGAGGGTAGGGGACCTGCACGCATTTTCGGTCGACGATTCGTGCCTAGAGTTTGGGCCGGCTGACTCCCAGGTAATCCTGAGGCCCCGGCCCGGCTATGTGCCCAAGGTTCCCACTACTCCCTTCAGGGATCAGGTGGGTGAGCCTGCAAGCACTGCCCCGGAGAAGGCAGACCCAGTCCTAGCTTTGCTCTGTTTCATCCAAGCCTTGAGATGCTACGTAGACCGGACACAAAGCTTTAGGACCTCAAACTAGCTCTTTGTCTGTTACGGAGTCTGGCAGAAGGGGAAGGCTGTCTCTAAGCAGAGGATGGCCCACTGGATTGTCGATGTCATCACCCTGGCTTATCAGGCACAGGGTGTGCCCTGCCCACTCAGGTTGTGAGCTCACTCTACTAGGAGTGTTGCATCCTCCTGGGCGCTGGCTCGTGGTGCCTCACTGACAGATATTTGTAGAGCTGCGGGCTGGGCGACCCCCAACACGTTCGCTAGATTATATAGCCTTCGTGTGGAGCCGGTATCCTCCTGTGTTCTCACCTCAAACGGGTAGAGGCACTGAGAGGCGCCAGTTTAGTGTCGGCTTGCTAAAACTGCTCCAGAGTGTCCGTACTGTAGGCCCTGTCGAGCTCCTGCGTCCCATCGACAGCCAGACGTGGCGGAACGTCCGACGCCAGGCCCTCACTCGCTGAATCTGTGAGAACATGTAGAGGGCTGGGTTCCATACGTAGAGGCCTAACTGGTTCCCATATGTGTAAAGTCCACGGTATAGCCTCAGAGCCCGTGTTTCCCCGGCATACTTCTGCCATTTCCATGAGGGTTACAATCACCTCTAATTTTCCATATGCACCTAAACGGATGTCATATGTGTAAGTGCTTTCGAAACCTCCTTCAGGAAGGATGGGGCTTCCGCAATGTTCCTGTTCCAAGTGGACACGTACCACGTACCACGTTCCTGATACGTTTTCCCAGTGTTATCCAATCTCACTGAGTGGATAGTGTTATGACAACAGTGACTGGTCTTCTTGTTGTGAGTCCCGGCCTACACCACAAAGGGGCGCAGGCGGCTCGCACAGGACACTGGAAGGGGCAGCATCCATGGCGCTTTGGTAGGGATCCCAATTCGTCGGTCACCGACGTGACTCGGAGTGACCGACTGAAAGGAAATGTCTCGGTTACGTATGTAACCCTCGTTCCCTGAAGGAGGGAACGGAGACATCACGTCCCGTCACCACGGCTGCTGTACCACCGCTGAGCGGCCGGCTCACCGGCTCGGCTCCTCAGCGAAAACCTGGTATGCGTTGCACCGGCTGCCTTTTTATGCTCACGCTGTGATTAGCAGCAGCTGGATGTAACTATGTGTAACAATGTAACAAT
Organism: Sinocyclocheilus grahami; assembly: GCF_001515645.1. NCBI lineage: Eukaryota > Metazoa > Chordata > Actinopteri > Cypriniformes > Cyprinidae > Sinocyclocheilus > Sinocyclocheilus grahami. The sequence continues at coordinate 522,263 of NW_015505353.1, forward strand.
GTGCATTGGCTCGTTTAGTTTACACTCAAAGTGGATTGGTCTCTCTAAGCGAGATCCCAATTCGTCGGTCACTGACGTGACGTCTCAGTTCCCTCCTTCAGGGAACGAGGGTTACAATGTAACCCGAGACGTTACATGCACTTACTATTATAATAACAATAAATTATGCATAATTACATGCAAGTAACCCTTATCCTAACCCTAACCATATAGTAAGTACATGTAGTTAATTAATATTACTCAGTACTTAAATGTATAATTACACTGTAACAAGGACACCTTAAAATAAAGTGTAAAGTTAAAATTATTAATTATTATTTTTTTAATTTGTGCTGCAAAGTTGGTCTTTTTCATTTTAAAGGGCATTTGAGGGTGTTATGCTTTGTGTGTCAATGCAACAAAGGCTACAAAGTTGTAAAATTGGATATACATTCTTTCAAAAGTTTGTGGTTGGTATTTTTTATGCTTTTGATATGCTCACTAAGGCTGCATTTATTTGATTAAAATACAATAAAATAGTAATATTTAGAATTATTACTAATAAAATATGCATAATATAATATATTTTAAAATGTAGTGCATTCCTGTGATGGCAAAGCTGAATTTTCAGCATTATTACTCCAGTCTTCAGTGTCACATGATCCTTCTGAAATCATTCTGATATGATTTGGTGTTCAATAAACATTTATTATATTATGAATGAAAACAGTTGTGCTGCTTAATATTTTTATGTAAACCATTACACATTTTTGATGAATGGACAGTTTAAAAGAACAACATTTATTAGAAATATAAATCTTTTTTTAAACAATGTATAAGACTTTACTGTAAATTCTGAATCATTTAATGCAGCCTGTGTCTTTTTTTGTTTTTTTAACACTAAAATCATACTTACCCTCATAATGTAACCCAATTTATTGTCTTTTTATTTTCAAGGAAAGACACGTCAAAAATTTTCTGGTAAATAACGTTATGCCACAAGTGCTGTTAACTGAGCTCAACTTTAATTTAAAGCAGAATATTATATTGTATGTGTACACACATACACAGCACTAATTAATTCCACAGTAATTGAAATTCTAAATGCTTTCTCTGCCAGCCTGCCTTTTGGCTACGACTTCCACCCTCTCAGAGTTCTGTTGCTGAGGATTTTTGGCCTGTTCGGGAGCACCTCCAGCTGGGCAGGAAGGAGAGGCGGCCTCCCTCACTTTATGGTCCCTACAGCTACAGTGGAGGAGGATTATATAAGGTCTTCTTGGTGTGCGTGTGCTAATATGACTAGGTCATTTCAATATCTTGCCAAGAATTAATGCTTTTTTTGTATATGTAGGTGCATGTTGACAAAGCTCACAAAGTGAATAGACAACATATTCAAATCAGTGGTTAATTTGCTTAAATTCTGACATTTAGGTCACATAAAAACTTTTGCAATGCTGATGAATTCAGATTGACCTTATTTTAGTACTTTTTGTTTTAAAGCAAAGCGAGCGTGTGATGAAGGGTGTACAAGTAAACTGCTCAGTGCAGCTCATTACCAGCCATTTCTTTAAAAAAGTCTTCAATATATAGAAGGTCTAAAAATATTGTTCTCAAATAGAGTAGATGGAGTAATAATAAAAAAGGAGGGGGACACACCACCTCTTCTTACCGTTCTCGGGGTGTTCCATCTCTCCGATGCTGCCGTCTGGGGTAGTGCGTTCGTAGTGGTCTTCAGGTAGGGCAAGGGGCCCGATACGGGGCCCTGAAGAACTCTTACTGCTGGGTGTCTCTGACTCTTCCAGACCGCTGTCGTAGTAACTGTGCTGAGAGGGATCCTGCAGATCTTGCGCCTGATTGGCTGTGGAGAATGTCACTCTGCGATGTGGGAGCTGTGATTGGACAGAGACAGAGAGAGGTCAAAGTTCAGTATGTGTGTTGATGATATTAGCAGGCATCTTGTGGATGATTTTCATTCTAATTCAAGGAAACAACTATGCATAATGAATACAAAATTATGCAAAATTTCACAAAATAGTTTTACCTCATATACAGTATATAGCTTACCTTAGGTATTAAACTTATTCTGCACCATTTGTGCCACAGGCATGAATGATAAATTTTGCGTGAAACAAGGTGTGCTATTACTTTCTAAGCTATCAGGCTTTATTGATAATAAAAACCTAAGGAGGAGACCAAGTTATATTGAGGGACCAAAATACCATAGAGACTTGGCAGTGAGCTCTTTAAACTTTGGCCAGTAAGCAACTTTCTATCAATATTCCAGAACACCCTAGTAACCATCTAGTGACATTCTAAAAATACACACATATTCCCCTGAAAAAGAAAGAAAGAAAGAAAGAAAGAAAGAAAAAACAATTATGTCCAAAATCTATCAGCTGATTATTAATGTATATATGTTTGAATTAAGATATTTACAAATTAAATTAGAATTATATAGTTTTGCTGTAAATAAACAGAAAAATAATAAAATTATAAAAATGAAATTCAGTCATTTTTATGCTACAAGTGAATTTAGGCATCACAACATTGTTATATACAGTAAGAAAAAAAAAAAGATTAATTTTGAGATTTGCTAAAGATTACATTTAGAAGTGTTATTAAATTATTAGATGATGGCAAAGGTACTGCAACTTAAATGTAAAATGAATAGTTAAATATCCAGTATTAAACATACCCATACTGACAAAAACATTGTTGATAAAAACTACTTTTTAAATTAAATTAATACTTTTATACAACCAAGTCATATCAAATTTATCAAAAGTGACAGTAAAGACTTTTACATTGCTACAAAAAAAAATTATATTTCAAATAAATGCTGTTCTTTTCAACTTTTCATTCATTTAAGAAGAAAAAAGTATCAAGGTTTCCACAAAGATATTAAACTCTTTTCAACATAATTAAAGGAAATACAGACTTGGTGCGAATGAGAGAATTCTTTCAAAAACATTATTACTAACCATAAACTTTTAAAAGATAATACAGTGTATGTCATGTATCCCTAACTTAAATATTTCAAATTAATTAGCACTCAGCATTCCATCCAAATCAACATCCACTAATCACAAAAGCAAAGTTGATCTACGCAGTAATCGTAACACGAGTCTTTGCGAAGATTCACAGCCGGTAGCAATTGCAAATACATAATTTCCCTTCCGTCTAACTATGTATGCATCGTCTCACAAGAGCAAATCCCTTGGCACACGCTGGCTGTACATGCCAGTGTAATACACACAGAGACCTAAACACACACTCTCACACACACCTAAGGCTCAGTGAGGAGTGTATTAAGCAAGTGTTAGCTAAATCCAGTGTGACTGCAGAAGCCAGGTTTGATAAGGATGATAGAAGCCACAGCTCTCCCACAGGAGCCCACTTCACACCCCACCCCTCCCTCCAGCAGCACCGACGAGAGAATAGGACTTTTCGTCAAGATGGAATGAGACAGCTCGCAAATTGGCATTTGGAGCTAGACGGAGACCACTGTCAGCCACCCAGCTCTCCGATGCACATCCACCCTCCACATACCAATCACAAACCACAAACCTTCAGAGAGAAAGAGAGAGGCAGAAAGAGGGAAAGTAAAAACAAGTAGAACTCCACTCATCCACTCACTGTTATCAATAATACAGAAATGTTCCTCAACCACATTTCTTTTTATTTTCTGACTTCCAATCTCTCTCTATTTTTTTTTATTCAATTTATTTGTACAGGGACAACGCACAACAACAGTGTTGTGCCAGAGTTAGCTATAAAGCTAATTTGCATCTGCAGTCCCTGCATTTCTCTCTCCTTCCTCGCGCCATGCTGTGGAGTTGCCACAGGGAGACACAACCACTTCATTTCTGCCTCCCTTTCCACTTCTCAGCCTCCTCTTCATCTCCACACACTCGGTTTGAGAGCTTAGCTGCGATTTGTTTGTTTTGTTTATTTTTACAAGGTAAACATGTTCTTGTGCAACACTCCTCTCTGAACACCCAAAGCTGCTTGCGTTGCACATACATTGTTTCTGAGTGTGAGGAGAAACTTCCAAAGTAACACAGAGAAATAACTGACTGTACTGCTCTTAATCTCACAATGTCTGCAGGTGACAATGAAGGTCTTCTGGAGAACACAAAGCATTTCCCAAGACGGGTGAGATGACCTTGCCGTCCAGACTGTAAGTGCCTCCATTGCTTAACTCTTTGTTGTCAGATCTAATAAACGTTGTGCAGAGGATGGATAATGTCTGTACTGCTGTGAATGTGATGCTTTATGTTTGCTGAAAGAAATGACGATTGCATGATGATGTCTGCTTTTCTGTAATTGCAATTTTCTAAAGTGTCGTAAATTCTATGAATCTGTAATTGTACAGAGCTCAGCATCGTACCTCAATACAAATATAATGGCTCTTTTAAAACAGCTGACTGACAATCTACAAATCAGACACTTTTTATGCACACCTGTGACTTCACATGAAATTAAGTAAAAAATAAATAAATAAAAAAGCATATGCTTAAGCTAATTAACAGTATTACTAAACGTCAAAATATTTTTGAAAAGTCTCTCATGCAAAAATACAGTAAAAACAGTAATACTGTGAAATATTATTGCAATAAAAAAACAGTTTTCTATTTTAATGTACTGTAAAATGCAATCTGAAATTGCAAAGCTCCTTATTAGTCTTCAGTGTCACGTGATTCTATGATTTCTAATTATTTTCAATGTTAAAAACAGTTGTGCTGCTCATTATTTTTATGAAAACCATGATACTCTTTTCAGGATTTTTTCGATAAATGGAAAGCATTTCAAAAAAACAACAACAACAACAACAACAACAACTAAGTATTTGTGTCACATTTAATCTATTTACTGCGTCTTTGCTGAATAACAGTATTCATTTCTTATTAATTTATTTTCTTATAAAATTATACAGCATATAAATAATGATCATATTAGTTATGAAGTAAAAGAGTAAAAAAGAAAAAAGTTATATATATATATATATATATATATATAGTGTAGTTGTTTTTTGGTGATTTGTTGCTTGAAAAGCAATTCAACTAACATTGATTTTCAACTAAATGTCTATGTTGCAACATATCACACAGGATGTCAGTATGGGTGAACGGAACGGAAATTTCCACCACACAAACAAGAAATTTTCTCCCGTAAAGTCCATTAATGAGGACACATCACCTTTATTGCATCTGTGTTGCAATTGCTAAATTTAATGAACGGAAAAGGAAGAGCTGGAGATAATTAGCCAACCCTTAAGTGCATCTGATGTAACGGTAGTTGGGCATTAGTGGAGCTTTCCACCATCTTGATGCACGCAAAGGCTCAAGAGAGGCTTCAAAACCTTCGGTTGCAGCATGTAACACTTTGGCCTGTCTTTTTAACACATGGCTCATCTCCTCTGCTCCAGATAAAATAAAGATAAGCCGCACGGTGCACGTTTGTGTAAAGCACAACACTTCTATTCAGAAAGGCGAATGGTTTTTGCTGAGGGATTCATTTTAGACCACTCGCCGTATCTGCTACGAGGCCGGCCATCCCCTTGTGCTGATAAACAGGAGCGTGCAAAGTCTCCAGTGGGAGCGTGTGGATGGATACACACACACACTGCTCTATTGTCCTCCCTGTTCAATAAGAGAGGAGGTGAATAATACCAGACGAGCATCTCTGAGCTTATTAGATCCCTGCATCTGTATCTATGCGTGTGTGTTTCATTGTATCCTGTTCCTCATTAGTTTTCTCTGTCCGTGAGGATGATAAGACAGTGAAGGGCTACTTTGTGAAACTATAATCCATAGTCTTGCACAAACACATATGCAGAGATGATACAGTGGATGTGCTCCTATGATAATATGATTCCTGTATCTCATTCTCACGCTGAGGTGAGTAAAAGAGAGAGTGGAACAGAATACAGAGAAGGTTTCAAGCGCAGTGTGTGCATATGGAGAGTTTCTTTCTCTGTACTTTCTGTAAAAGCTGCTTTTGTTCCCCCTCTTGGTGTACTTCTACTATTTTCGCCCCCAGCTAAGACAGCACTCACTCACAAACAAAACCAGCTCCCACTACTAACCTCCCTCCCTCCCTCATGCTGTTGGTATCAGTCTCCCTCCCTCTGTTCCAAGCTAGAGGGCAGGTGCCAGGGTTGAGTTTTGTAAGGAATGACAGCTATGCCTGAGGACGGGATTGGTTAGCTGGGAAAAAGCACCTGTGGGACTCAAGTACCTGCCTCAGTCCTCAGACTGCAGAAAAGCTTTGATTCCTGTTAACAGCATCAGAGAGATGTGTAGTGAGAGACAAGAGTGCAGGGAGACAAAAGTGGGAGTGATTTAGGTGACTATGAGCGATGGAGATGCCGAGGCGCCAGCAAGCCAAATAGGAGGGAAGGAGTGAGATGAACAGATAAGGTGAAGAATAAAGTATGAAGAGAGTGATTAATTTGGTCAGGTGGGAATCAAACTTACCCTATTTAATGTCTTAATACACATTTTTGCATGTCATTTCAAAGAAATAATGGTCTGTGTAATCATTTTCATCCTCCCTAACTTAATAATTCTATTCTATTCTATTCTAAATACATTTCTACATTTATTATTAATTATATATAAATACAATACAATACATAATAGAATAAAATAGAATATAAATTAATTTAATGCATTATTGTTTAATAATAATAATATAATAATAATTATTATTATTATTATTTTTATCATCATCATTATTATTATTATTATGTATTGTTATTATATTATATTGTTTTTTTATTATTATTATTTTTATCATCATCATTATTATTATTATTATATTATTATCATCATCATTATTATTATTATTATTATGTATTGTTATTATATTATATTACATTATATTAATTAGTAAATTTATATTAATTATATATAAATACAATACAAAATATATATAATATAATATAATACAATATAATATAAAATAATATAATATAATATAATAAACCAGTTTAATGCATTCTTACTGAATAATAATAATAATAATAATAATAATAATAATAATATACTGACCTCTTCAGAACAGTATCTCTCTGAAGGTCCTCTTTCACTCTAAAATATGCCATATTATAAAATAAAATTGAAACTGAATCTAAATCAACATACCAAATTGAACCAAAATCTACACCCTGAGGGTACGTGGTTTTAAAATCTATGATAGAGCTGTGATTCTGGTTTCTTTTCAGAAAGGCAGTATTGTACTGTCAAACCTCACAGATATTTACCCCCACCCCCCCATCATCATTTCTAATCGAGTGAAGACTCATTTGCACTCTTGGAGGCTTTCAGCAGATACATCATCCCCTGAGGAGCAGGAAGACAACACTCTACTCCCTACAGCTCCGTCGCACTCCCTCCCATCCCATCCCATCCACTGCCTCGCCGACACTGGCTCTTAATGCTACATTAGCATGTGTGTCTTATTCAGCTAGAAGCCAGCGGACCAGGTCTAAACTCTGCCTGTGGATTAGGGAGATGAGATGTGAGTAGACAGCAGCTGCCCAATCACCTGACTTAAGACTAACAACCTCTAACAGGCCCTCAAACAGACATGCTCGGCAAACGCTTCGCAACAGAGCCAAGGCACTTTTCGGATTGTGCTGGTGTCTTAGTGACAGAGAGGCAGCCAGATTGTAATTTTTCCATGTCAAATTAGGTATCAAAAGCTACACGCATTTGTAGAGAACTTCATTTTATCATGCCTCAAATGCGTGTTTTCGTCACTGTTATGGATGCTGCCTATCTGTTTTGCAAAATAAATGGGAATTATGTAAATTTTAAATGGAAATGAAGTGTGACCTACTAAACATAACTCAAATGGAAATGAGCGGTCAGACTAGACAGGGAAAATAGATGACTTAGAATGAATTACTAGATATTCAAAAAAAACTATAAATATCAAACAATGCCTTGTTTTGTCCACACGGTTAAACACACACAGACACACCATATACACCAATATTCAGCCGTGTTATCATTTGAATTCCTTTCACATGACCTGAGGAGCAGCTAAAAGCAACACGGAGTGACAGGTTTGAAGGTTTGCCATGGCAACAGGGGTCTGTGATGGATACACTACAGTACTGACTGAGGTAGAGCGACGCTCGCATATTCATACATACACACACAGCCCCCCAAATCTTGCTTCAACACAACAAATCAACTTTAAAAACATCAAGAGTGTCTGTGAATATATTTTCAATTTACTGCCTCAGTGCACCAAACATATCAGCTCTCAAACGCTCAGATATCGCTGGCAACACAACGGCAGCATGCCAATCATACACTTATCAGCTCAGTTTAGATTACTCTGGAAGTTACAGTGTCAAGGGTATTTCCGATCAGCGAGTACACACGCGCACACACATACACAGGCATCTGGGGACAATTGTGAACTGGTATTAAAACACCTGAGCTCTGGTACAATTGGTTCCTCCTATAAATCAAAGAGAAAATGTTCATTCCAATACCCGTGTGAACTGAAATCCACCAAACAAAATGAAAGATATGGTCAAAACCGCACACAGTCGGTGATGGGCGAGAAGTCATGTGAAAATATTCTGGAAACATGCATTTCATAGTAGATGAAAAAAATTTATATATATATAATCAGCCATTTGAACGAATCAAATCGAATGAATGACTCATAAAGACATTTAACGCCACCTGCTGGCAGTTTTTTAGTTTCTTATTTAGAATATTATTTCATGTAGAAAAGGTTAAAAGGTTAGGTCGCCCAAAAAAAATTAAGTATGTCATCATTTACTCAAACCTGAATGACTTACTTTCTTTTGTGGAACATAAGAAAAGAAGGTATTTTGAAGGCTGTTGGTAATTAAGCTGTTTTGGTTACCAATTATTCTCAAATTATCTGCTTTTATGTCCCATAGTTTATGTTAGGCCTAACGTTTATGTGTAATAAATTTTATGTTGAATCAAATAAAATATTTCTTTCTAAAGCTACTATTTGTAATATATATTTGATCATTTCTCAATTAATAAAAACATAGCTTTAAATAATCTTTTGGGGGTATTTTTACACACACACACACACACACACACACACACACACACATATATATATATATATATATATATATATATAAATTCAGCAAGGGTGCATCAAATTTATCTAAATTTACATTATTAGCAAAAACTTCTATTTTCAATAAATGCTCTTTTTTTGTCTATTCCTCAATGAATTCTGAAATAAACACTTCTTTCAAAAATATCTTGCTTGTTAAGCTTTTGAGTGGTCATGTAGGTCTATATGACTTTCTTTTTTGGTAAAAAACGTGAAATGTAGCAAAATGTTGAGCTATTTTCAATATAATGAAAGTGAATGGGGATCTAAGTTCTTTAAGATCCCAAATCACAAAAAAACAATGTTATAATCAGACAAAAATTTTAGTCATTATCCATTTATATCTCTCATATCTCATTTGTATTTCTGTATATTCAGACTTGCTTTGCCACGATCACTTACATGACATGTAATCATCAAGGCATCAAATTTTCAGCATCTTCAGAGACTTATATTTCAGTCTGTTCCTCCCACGATTCTAAAGCTACTATTTGTAATATATATTTGATCATTTCTCAATTAATAAAAACATAGCTTTAAATAATCTTTTGGGGGTATTTTTACACACACACACACACACACACACATATATATATATATATATATATATATATATAAATTCAGCAAGGGTGCATCAAATTTATCTAAATTTACATTATTAGCAAAAACTTCTATTTTCAATAAATGCTCTTTTTTTGTCTATTCCTCAATGAATTCTGAAATAAACACTTCTTTCAAAAATATCTTGCTTGTTAAGCTTTTGAGTGGTCATGTAGGTCTATATGACTTTCTTTTTTGGTAAAAAAAGTGAAATGTAGCAAAATGTTGAGCTATTTTCAATATAATGAAAGTGAATGGGGATCTAAGTTCTTTAAGATCCCAAATCACAAAAAAACAATGTTATAATCAGACAAAAATTTTAGTCATTATCCATTTATATCTCTCATATCTCATTTGTATTTCTGTATATTCAGACTTGCTTTGCCACGATCACTTACATGACATGTAATCATCAAGGCATCAAATTTTCAGCATCTTCAGAGACTTATATTTCAGTCTGTTCCTCCCACGAAACTATCGTATGACTTCCATTTCATTGTATGGACGAATTTTTTCTCTCTCTAAAGAATCCAGGTGGAGAAGTTAATAAATCCATTGTAGGCCCACACACAGACAACTACTATACTATACAACTACTAAGTCATGGTGGGGACTTTCCATGATCTTCTAGACTGAGATAATATGTCCCAAAACTACGCACTCATAAACCTTTCTGCATTTTTTAGATATTCATTAAGACATTAATTATTATGTTTATGGTCCCCACAATGCAGGTGTTTTCAGGTTTTACTATCCCTACAGGTGTCTATTCCTCAATGAATTCTGAAATAAACACTTCTTTCAAAAATATCTTGCTTGTTAAGCTTTTGAGTGGTCATGTAGGTCTATATGACTTTCTTTTTTGGTAAAAAAAGTGAAATGTAGCAAAATGTTGAGCTATTTTCAATATAATGAAAGTGAATGGGGATCTAAGTTCTTTAAGATCCCAAATCACAAAAAAACAATGTTATAATCAGACAAAAATTTTAGTCATTATCCATTTATATCTCTCATATCTCATTTGTATTTCTGTATATTCAGACTTGCTTTGCCACGATCACTTACATGACATGTAATCATCAAGGCATCAAATTTTCAGCATCTTCAGAGACTTATATTTCAGTCTGTTCCTCCCACGAAACTATCGTATGACTTCCATTTCATTGTATGGACGAATTTTTTCTCTCTCTAAAGAATCCAGGTGGAGAAGTTAATAAATCCATTGTAGGCCCATACACAGACAACTACTATACTATACAACTACTAAGTCATGGTGGGGACTTTCCATGATCTTCTAGACTGAGATAATATGTCCCAAAACTACGCACTCATAAACCTTTCTGCATTTTTTAGATATTCATTAAGACATTATTTATTATGTTTATGGTCCCCACAATGCAGGTGTTTTCAGGTTTTACTATCCCTACAGGGACCAACTGTAGATAGCATAATCTGACCCATGCACACACATATTTAGCATACTCTCCTCCCCGTGTTTCTTTTACGTTTTTGAAAGTTTTTTGTTTTCCCAGTTTTTCCCCGTGGCAATGGATTTTGCCGCTTGGTTCGACCCCCTAGCTCACCTGGATCTCCCGTTTTTGGAGTATGCGTGGGAGATCTGTGGGATCACCGCGACTACGGCCTTTGACGATGCGACGCTCAACTCTCTGTTCTGGATCGGGGCTAATTACCATCATCCCATGGACCTCCCAGACACCACTGGACTAAGCTGGAGGGAAGGGATCCTCCGGTCTCTGGAGAGCATCCGGCCCCGATCCAGAACCAGCTCGCCGTCAAGCCCGCCGGCCGCCGCTGACTCGGCGCTCTTGGACATGGCGCTACCTCTAGAGTTCTCGGCTCCTATCCTCACCCCAGAATCCGCTCCAGAAAGTTCTTTCATCTCAACTGGTCCCGTCCAGCTCTCTATCGTCCCCTGAGTCTCTTTCGTCTCCGCTGGTCCCGTCCAGCCCTCCTTCGTCTCCTGATTCCCCCGAGTTAGCCAGCCCTGCACCTCCAGAGCGCGCTCCAGTGCCCGCTCCTCCAGAGCGCCCTACAGTGCCCGCTCCTCCAGAGCGGCCTCAAGAAAATGTTTTGGGGGGCATATGCCCGTGGCCGTGGTGGCCGAGCCGGCTAAGGTCACGGAGGGCTCCCTGAGCTCCCTGCTCCACCATGGCTTCCTGATCTGCCCTGGAGGCTCTCCTTGTCTCTGCCCTGTTCCAGTCCTGCACCAGCCTCCAGGGCACCCACCCCCTCTCCGCCATGCAAAAATAAGTCTTTATTAATCGATAATCTGTCCCTGTATTCATAATTTGTGTGAAAAGGAATACAAGTAGTTGGTGTTTTACTGCCTCTAGTTTTTATTTCAGCTGGAAACTATGCAGTTAATTGTATGTATTTGTGGAGTTTCAGAAAAATGAAGGTACTTGTACATTTTTCCAATGAGCCAACCAGCTGAACACCAGCAAACCTGCTTAGGCTGGTCAAAAATGTTTCTACCACCATGGTCACCTTTCGGTCTTCAGTAATTCCTAAATTCTCTTTATCAATCACTGGCATTCCTTTAGCCCATTGCTTTTTCTGATGAAAAGAGGAAAATAAAGATGGAAGAAGAGTTGGTAAGTGTTTGTAAAAGAGCTGAGTGGCGTTCTCTGTTAGCTAGACATCCTGCTATCAGATAGCTGCTGGCTATACACAGATAAGACCAGCTTAACTCTCTCACACTCTCTCTCTCTCTCTCTCTCTCTCTCTCTCTCTCACACACACACACACACACACACACACACACACAGTGAGATCTAAAGCTAAATGACTGCTAGTCGATATATGGCCTAATAGATGGAGGCAAGAATGGATAATAATATAAATGGATATTACCACCTAATCTAGAGGTTAATGAAGGGTCTTCTTCCTATGTGATTGGGTTCATGTACAGTAATGTCTAAAACCACTACTGTATGTACTGTATATATATATATATATATATATATATATACATATAAAACATTTAATATAATTTTAATATGCTCCATTTTAAATCAAATGTTATTTTAAATATATTTTTTATTTATTCATATTTATTTTAATTTAATTTAAATTGAATTGTTTATTTATTTATAAAATACATAGTATATAAGTTTATATAATAAATAACGTTAATTACATCAATATATTATAACCTTATTTCCAGGTTTACATTAATTTTTAAATCCCATGTTTACAATTTTACAATTATACAGTTTCCATTGTACACAAAAGTGTGTGTGCAAGTTTAAAGGTTAATTACGTGAGCATTTTGCTTTGTTAGATAAATATTAGCTTATACTCATTAGGAATCTGCAAGGGAGTGCAAAAAAAGAAAGAAAAAAACTCAAGCGAGGTTAATAATTTTCACATACTGCAATGTGGTCAACGTCAACGCTCCCGTGAGAATGAACAGCTCTAAAGATCAGGTTACATCCAAGGGTAAGTTAAAGGCAAACTTAACCTAACACAGGTGTGCTTTGAAGTTAATCTTAAAATTTCAGATTTTCCTTTAGTGCTCACTTTGATTATTACATGCTGACAATCAAAGTCAAATTACTTTTAAATGTAGGTCATTGGCAACGTTGCTCATGCAGACCTGAACACTGATACTTACACTAGGAGTTTCAGGGTTTAATGGTTGAATTAGTCTAAACGCAGACCTCATGTCAGGAAATGTGCTACAGGATAGTTGAGCAGATGCAGGTGAACATCGATAATTGCTTCTGTGGCCTCTACTGCAATGAGGCAATAGGTTGCAGGCAGTTTTGCAGAGGGCCATGTGTGTGTGTTCTGCTGCCGATGCCTGTATATCAGCGGAACGACTTCATGGGCATCGCAAAAAACATTGGCAGGTCTTCAGCATGCACTTGTTACGGGAACTGCGCCATCGCTGGGACATTCACGAGTTGTTGTGAAATTGAAAGCAGAACAAAATATCAAGGAAAAACCAAATGGGATATATATTAAATTTACTGTAATTTCAGTATATCGGTGGAATCAACTGCCTTCCCACTGCCTAGCCATCACCCCGTGCGATTTTTCTTATACTTTCAAATGTGCTGATATCAAACAAATGGAGAGGAAGATGAAAGGTGTGTGAAGGAAGGAGGAAATGAAAGGCAGATGAGACGATGTGTACATGTTAAGAAGAGACAGAAAAAGAGGAAGCACGTGTCCGTACGCCTTGCGTTCCCCTCTACTTCACTTTTCATTATTTTATGCTTGCTGCGTCTTTTTAAAGGTGCTCTCCTTCTTTGTCACTTTCTTACCGGCGCCTCATTTTTTTTCTACTGTTGCCTTGCTTTGTGGCCTCGGCAGGAAGGATGACGGGCGACTACTCCACTGCCGCCTGCAGCGCTGGTCTTTATCACACTGTACACGCTAAATATAGCCCACACCGTGCATGCGGGACGGAGGGGAGCGAGCGTCTACAAATGATTTAGTGTGTGCATGTATGTTTGCATCAAGAAGGGTTATATAACCTGGGGAAAGCTAACGCTTAGCATTAGCATTAATCTCAAATGCAGTTGCTGAGCTGGCGCAGGACTCCCTTGGAAGCATGCAATTTAAAATTGCAGCTATATCAGTGTTCAATTAAAATTTTTTTAAAACAGAATGAGGCTAGCCGACGCTAACCAGACAGTGTGTGTGTGTGTGTGTGTGTGTGTGTGTGTGTGTGTGTGTGTCTGTGACAAAGAAACTTTGTTACTGTCACGCAAATTGTGCAGTCTGATTTTTCTCCATTTAGCACTAATGTGTGTGTGTGTGTGTGTGTGTGTGTGTGTGTGTGTCTGTGACAAAGAAACTTTGTTACTGTCACGCAAATTGTGCAGTCTGATTTTTCTCCATTTAGCACTAATTAATTTCTCCACAAGGTGGCAACATTGCCCGGGGCCGTTGTTTCACAGCCACAAAAGAAACAGAAGAGACAACAACAACAAAATACTGGAGACGGCAACAACAGATGCCTGTGTTTTGACGAACACTTGTGTGAGGGTTTTAGATATACCCACAACTTTACTTCAAACGAGTACAAATATTTTTTTTGTTACACATGACATCTGGAGAGACAATGAGGATAAAACTGTTTAGTGTGCACGTGTCCACCGCATGTGTTCGAACACTATCAAATGGTGTACTTTGAAAGGCTATGTTTTGACTGTTCGTGTACACTTTCAGAAAAAAAATAAATAAAGGTACAAAATCTAAAAGTACATCTTTGTACCTTATTTGCCCATAAATGGTACATATGAGTTTCTTAAAGGGACGTATACGTACCTAAAATGTACATACTAGTACCTTTTGAAAGGGTACCAGCCAAGTGACGGTAATGCATCATTTTTTTTCTGAGAGTGTAGAGTAAGTTTCCCAAACCAGCTTTCAAATTCACACGGGAAACTATAAAACTTGGGTAAACCCCAACGAGAGCAATAGAGGTAGTTGTCTAAGTCATCTAAGCAATGCCAGGGGACAGACTGCTTACTATCTCCCTCTGTTGGTCAGCTCTTTCATTCGTCCCCACAAATGTAACATTTCTCAGGCTGTTTGTGAAGCTCATCGGACCAGGGTTGGGAATATCTTATCGTAAAGACTCAGTTACTTTGCATACATTTCTGATGTGGGTTTCAGTGGAGACTCAAAGTCTCTCTCTCTTTCTCTGTCTCTCACTGTGCACTTGCATCCAGAATGATGAATTTGTACACATGGTGCTGGTGTCAGAGAGAGTGGGGAACAGATGGTGCTCTACGCTCAGAGGAGAGGTTACGGATGCCAATAGGCAGGCGAATGCAGCCCAACACAATTACCGACATCCACTCTCTATTCCTCCAGCTGAAATATGAATATAGGACTGTGTTCTTCTGGATAGGCAAACGAGGAGACAGTGAGGTCATGGCGAGTTACTGCTGACATTTAGATTTTTTTATGCTTACAAAACACATGGCAGATGTCACCTTTCATAATGGCTGTGTATGTATTTAAGTAGACAAAATGCAAACTGTTTATTTGCATGTCAAAATGGCCACACAAAGATGCAAATAAGCGATAGATGCAGAACAAATGAAGCTTAAAGAGTTCTTAAGAAATGAAAACTAATAAACAGTAATTTGTGTCTGTAGCCTAAGGTGTGTTTATACTGAAACAGAGATTGTCTGAGGAGAGTTTTCTTAACAGTCAAACACACTGTTGCATAATGTTAAATGGTTAATTTTCTGAATACTGTACCCGTCACAACATGTCTAACAGAGCCAAGAGTTTGGTGACAAGAGCGAGGGCGACATTGGCAGGAACTGAGAGATGACATTCTACTGTTAATAGAAACCAAAGCGAAAAAGTCATTAGCTGGTTTTCCATCTACAATTCTTGATGCAGTTTTTGGGATATAGCATAAAAATGCTGGATGGGAAAAGATTAATAATAAATAAAACCACAAGTAAATAATTAAAAACTTTAATTTCCAAAAAGCGAGTAAAAAAAAAACCGACAACTGGTACAACCAATTACCATATCTAGTAATATTATTTAATGTTTTTAAAATAATTATCTTATTTTTATCAAGGCTGCATTACTTGATAAAAATGCAGCACAACAGTAAAATTGCTAAATATTAATTAATATATTATATATAACATTTTTAAAAAAAATTGTGAAAACTGTAATACATTTTGGGGGGATTGTTTGATGAAAACACAGCAATAATTTGAAAAAAAAAGTAAGATTATAAATATATTTTACTGACTTTTAGCAATTTAATTAATCCTTTGTAAATATTAATAAAAATAAATAAATAATGATAGTTAGCTAAAGCCAAAAACACACTGAGAGTGCTGCTAAATAAAGCATGGGGATGGGAAGCTGTCTGCCTGATGACAGATGCAATGATCCCAAAAGGAATTCTGACAAAAAAACAAAACATAATCCCAAAAGAATGCTACATACGTTAGATTCTGTTCGGAATGCCTGAAATCTGATGTTGGACAGCCACGGGGTACAAAAAGTCTAGCAAAAACAAACTTCGGCATGCAACATGGCTTCTTCACTAGCCTAAGATACTGAAACCAAGAGACACTAGAGAATTCCACAGAAACAGGAGACGACAAACAAACACACTGACAAACACGTAAACACGATCTCACAAAAACACACAGTATGAAAGCTGCTTATCATCTCTATATTGTGTTTGTTCACCAGGACTACTGCTGTAACTCCACAAGCACACGCTCATACACACTAATGCATAAAAATAAACATTCTTGTGGGAGACATACAGTTCAAAACAATACATGCACCATTCAATTAATCATCATTTCACTGTACTAAGGCCTTCTGTTAAACCTTATCTCAGTCCTCTGTAAACCTGATGGCACATGACAAGGTATTTGCCATTCCTTTGCAGTCATCTTTGACCACATCTCAGATCTGCATCTAGACTGATACAAAGTTTCAGTGACATAATGCTTTCAGTGGAACATCACAACAAATGTAAAACTAGAATATGATAAAAGTCTCAAGGCTTTAGAATAGAGTAGGGGAGCACAGGGTTAGTTGTAACATGCGTGGTTTAAATATTTCCACACTTGCTAGCATAACCAAATTTACGGTACTTACTAGTTGCCACATCAAAACTTTATAGAGAAAAAAACTGTGCCAAAATGTAAAAATCTTTTTAAGATATCACTGAATATTTATTTTACCATAGTAAAAATGTTTATGGCTGAAATAGATTTTCCAACTCAGTTTTTAGTATTCATTTAAAATTATATTTTCCAATGCTAGCACACTGGCATGAGATACTGATGTTCGCGGTGTCCACTCCTGCTTTCAATGAGGCCCTGCATTGTTTTCTTACATCAAAAAATGTAAATACTGAAGCGCATTACTAGTCACATAAGGTGGCACGGACAGGACAGTGTGCGTGTGTCTATAAAAAGCAATGTCACAGGAATTAAAAATACCATTCTAAATACTTCTGTTGTGAAAAGAGAGAGAGAGATCATATCATGAGTAAACAAGAAAAAAAAAACACTGGGTTTGCTACTGCAAACCCAACAATCAAAAGATATCGACTGCTCTTGCTAATCAAGCCATACCGAGTTTCCTCAGAAAACATGATGTGTGTGTGGGTTCAGATGTGTATTTAGCTTCTACTTCCTGATTAGGTACATTTGCTCATTTCCCAAAATGCCTTGAAATTAATGAACAAACAAGTGACCAGCGAAAGCTCAATGATAATTAGCACAATTATGAAGCGACTCCCTACAGCTCTCATATGCCAGAGACTTACAGTCGTGTTTATGTACAAATTATAAGCTGTGTGATTTATTGGCTGGTGTCTCCAAAGCCTCCAGTGGGTTTACTGGAAGTGATGTTATTGGCTTCATATTTTGAAGAGGTTCTCATTTGCTAAAGGGAAATTATGAAACTCAGTATCTCTGTTCATTTTAGAGCGTTTGATTAGAAAACAAGATGCCGTCATTTGAAGTACAGATGGTAAACCCACATGCCAGAACTCAAACTTCCTCCTAGAGTCTGGCAAGTCTAGAACTTCAAAAAGTTACAGGGTCACCTCATCAGGGAAGAGGGATATTTTTGATCACGGTGACTGACAGGAAGACATAATGCACCACGTCCCAGAATACGTGTGTAAGCCAAGAATTACGAATAGTTTTAATTGCAAAAATTGAGAAAATGCTGTGATAAACATCCTAGTTTACACTACCATTGCAAAGTTTGAGGTCAGTAAGATTTTTAAAAAGTTTTTGAAAGAAATCCATCTATCTGTCCATCCGTCCGTCCGTCCGTCCGTCCGTCCGTCCGTCCGTCCGTCCGTCCGTCCGTCCGTCCGTCCGTCCGTCCGTCCGTCCGTCCGTTATCATATTCGTAATCTAATCTATCTATTATAATTCTTTGATGAATACCCATTTCAAAAGAACAATGTTAATTAAAAAAATGTCTTTATTGTCATTTTGATCAAAATTATGCCTCTTTAAGAATACAAATTATTTATTTTTTCTTTCTGACTGCAAACTTCTGAACAGTAGTGCATTACTGACTTTTTTTTAGACCAAATTGTAGTTGAATCAAGCAGCAGCATTTTTGGAAGGAACACTGAGTCCTACTAAAAACGATTTGATTTGATGCAACCAACAGGAATATTTCAGCTGTGAACGGATCATCAGGATACACAAATCCCCCCTGAGAAAAAAGAACACAGTGACGTCAATTAGAAGCATTAAAATGCATCAACACACCATGCTCATCTACACACAAACTTCATTGATATTCAGCCAAAGCAATAGTGTGAATTCACACACTGAGGTGAGGTGCCGTTGAGATGTTTCTGACCAACCCTATAAGACAATAACTCACTGAATATTATTATTTCCCCCGTCTTTGTCTGTTTTTGTGTCCTACGCATAAACTCAAAGGAATGCTGGTCAGGACAATAGCCACAGCTGGCCAGGACATCGGCCATTGTCTGGTTTGTTTGCGCAATGACACTGTTTTATAAATCAGTATTACTTAACAGGAACAACATGTGAATACCAACTAGACAGATCGAATTTCCCCTTCCTTGCATGGACAATGGCACAACCTTCTCATAGCTATCTTAATTAGTGATACAAATCAGATCATTGTGAAAGAACCCTTGATATTAGCTGCCGGTGATGACTACTATTTGTGCAGTCATTCAGATGAATGCTGTCCATGTTTATTGAGATGCAACAGTATAAACATGGGAGTGTCTCTGATCTCATTTAACTGCTATTTTATTATAATGTGACGTTTCTCCTCCCTAAGTGTTTATTTATTTCTTATTCATTCACTTGTTTAATTCACTCTCTTTGTTTATATCACTGCCTTCCTTTAGCAGTGAAGCTCACACAAATCTTTTGTGTTTGCCACATCCCTTTTTTTCTAGAAAGTATAAAGTTCCACAATAAACAGTGAAAAATGTTTATCCTATTAAAAAACAGCATTTTCACCACTTTCACCGCTAATGCTTAAATAGGAAACCACTTAAAATGACACAAGAATGCAAGCTTTTTGGATGCACTTTTTCAAAAGTCACATTTCTGGAATAATATTTCCGCTATGGATTAGCATTTGTGAGTGTTTGCCAGATCCAAAAGCTTATCTTATTCTATCAAAGATGGCCAAGGTATTGGTACTGTTGGAAAGATCTTTGATCTTGAATATGCAAGCACACCTCTGAGGTGCGGATCAATACCCCTCTCTTCCTATTCCGTCCTCCCTGCATCCCTCCTTCCCAGCCTCTCGTCGTTTTTCATTGAACAGCAAGCTCTTTCATACTGGCGCTGCCCATTAGGATTCAAGTGTGGTGTTCAGGCAAGCTCTCCGACTTAAACAAATGACAGTCTCTCCGTCATTTCCATGTCTTACTGTTGGACTCTATTTTTCTGCCATCCATGGAGGCTGTTACACATAAATAGCTTGGGTCGGCCGAAGAACAGTTTATGACTGGTTGAACTTGTACAGGTGATGTCTGATGTTTGGATATGGTTTTATGCATGATTGGTGTGTTTACACACTCTGTGTGTGCTGGCTATCACATATATTCACATCACATATACATATATTTAAAAAAAATACCTGCATGTAATTACATCTGTAATACATTTCTGTAATTATATGTATAATTACACTGTTGGCCCATCCCTTACACCTGTGGGTGGGTCCCTTAAACCTACCCAAACCACCAAAACTGTTCCTATCCTTACTCGTATCCCACCTCAATAGCAGCAAAAGTGCTTTGCAATACAATATGAACACAATAAGTACATTGCACTTTTTTATGTAAGTACATAACAGTTAAGGCCAACTTATATAAAATGGGACTCAATTTTATATTAATAATTTAACTGCTCATCATGTATTGAAGTCATTTTATGCATGAATAAATTAACAGATACGAGAAAAAAAAAAGATTGTCATGTCATTGACCCTAACCCTAATTGTTTATAGTTGACGTCAGCAGCCAGGCAATGCCTGTGGCTTGTAAATGTTCACCAGAGGAACATCAACTTCAAAAATAAAACTAGGAACTGGCCCGAGTAACAATGGATGAGTTCTACCACCGAGCATCCTGGGAGGAAGACAAAAATGTGTGTGTGTGTGTGTGTGTGTGTGTGTGTATGCATTTGTGTGCTTGCATATGTTTATGCATGTTATTGTTGATAAGAAGAAGTAGAGTGAAGTATGGCTTCTAACTGTGCTTGTAGCGCTGGTTGACTGAAGATATGGAAAGACCGCATTGTAGTGCACTTCAAAGCCTACATTCTCATATCGGACTTGTGCATTAGCGCACGTTCTCAACCGGCCCACAAGGACTCGACTAGTTGTGCATATATATTTGAAATTAGCGTAACTATGACTAAACGCTAAAGCGTTAAAGTGGCTGTAGTTGCTATCAAGCGAGTCCAACATCACATATGGCGTGGTACCCGAGTCTCCCTCCTGGGCTCAACGTTTGGCCTAGTTCTCTGTGGTCAGCCCAGATGGAAGGGTCTTTGTTTTGGCTCTTTCAGTCGATCACAGTACACAATAGGGCGACTGGTCACTTTTCTTACGTTCCACTAAAACGTTTCTTCACAAATAAGAGACTCATCAGTCTGCCAAAGACAATAGAGGACAAATAAGCAAGATCATAGCAGCAGTCCATTTCTGTCCTGTTTAAGTTTGTTTGTAAGCATGTGTTTGTTTGCATTAGGCCGCTGGCCCATTTTGAGTGTGAGAGCTACAACAGCAGTGTTAATGGTCACAGCACATGGCATTCAGAGCAGGCTGGAGTTTAGGGGCCGAGGGGTGTGCCGTATAAACAAAACTCATCCAAAGAGAGGGAGAGAGAGAGAGAGAGAGAGAGAGAGAGATAAAGGACACAAAAAGAGAGAGACAGAGTGAAACTAAATGAGTGATGACTGCCAATCAAAATGGAGTGCCGCAGCTCTATCTCTCCAAGCAAACGTCATGTTTCTGGCATGAAGGCCAGAGGAGATGGAAACGTAAGAGGGATGGGGCAGGGGAAATTGGAGACTTAACAGCAGTGAATGCCCATTATCATGCTGTGGCAGGGCTGAAAAAAGAACAAAAAATAATAACATAATAAATAAAAACAAACAAATAGGAAGGCAGGAAATGGAAAGTAAGCAGAACTGGCAGGGGCATCTTGGCTTCTCTATAGAACCCATCTGCATTTCTTTACAATCATAAAACCACTCTAGGGCAGCATGTATCAGCCTGATACAGCCTCTGGAAAGAGGGGAATTAAAGAGCCAAAATGAGATATGGGGAGATAAAGATGCTATGTGCGCAATGGCTGCCATTTGCTGCGAGATGCCCCCAAGGGGAGCAGGTTGTGATGGAGAGCCACAAATTTACACTTCGAATGTTTTCCGAGTAAGTAAAGCAACAGCCGTGTCTCGCGCGAGACAGGTTCAACCAGCCGTTCTGTTCCGACGCATGCTGGGAGTGAAGTCGAACGGGAATGATTCAAGCCCTGGACCCGTGCCAGCTCCGATACCTCGGCTGTTTCCTGCGGCGCAGGCTCTGGGTGACCCCTGTGGCGGGCGTGTTAGAACATGCATGGAGATGGTTTCAGAGAGGTTAGTGTCGGAAAAGAATGCTATTGTCGTCATGGCTTTTGAATGGTAATAAGCAGAAAATACACTGGGTTAATGAGTTAAACAGTAAGAGGGTGCGCCTGTGTGTGTGCTTAGCACCGGTTTCTTACATGTCAAAGTCCATTACAGATGTCAATCAAATAAACTATTTTTTAAACAGGTTTGTGCACCATTCAGAATTCAATTGAAATGCCTTTATAATTCCAATTAAGTTTGAATTGAAACAGTAAACAAGCTGCAAAATTGCTATTTGCATTTGAATGAAAAGTATTTTTAAGCAAAAAAAAGAGATGCAAAATAACAAATTGAAATTGAGTATAATTAATTAATTAATAGAAACACAAATTTGACCAATAAAACCCTAAATCATGGCTTTCAAATCAGGAAATCCCTCTTCCTTTAATTCCAGTTCAACTTCCTGTGAGTGTGGCCAATTCAATTCAAATTAATTCTCATGAACTGAAAGGGAGCCAATTCCTCAATTCAGATTTTTGCACAACCCTGATTCAAACAATAGCAAAAAGCCACCTAGCAAAATCGACAGTGTAGGAGTGTCTTTCTTCCACTCCCAGGCTCCTGTCAGCTTGTGGGAGAGGAGCGTGTTGACAAGCGCAACCCCTGTCTTTGTCCCTGTTTGTTTGTGTGTAAACAACGGCAAGGGCAGAGACACCAAAACACCAGGAACTCCAAACAAATGACCCAAATGAAGAGCTCACTTGCCAGCGTTAAAGGGACAGAGTTCACTACACATCTGTCTGCTAACAAGCACCCTACCGGAGAGCCTTTTGTGCTCCATTTGCGACCTCACTGGCCTGATAATGAAGAGAGGGGACCGACCCAGAGTCACTTACAATCAAGCAACTGCCAAATCAGGAAACAACCTTTAAGCTAAATGCAATCATTTGTTTGTTTCAGACTTAATCAGACAGGGTGGAGACCGCAGTCTCTTTAAGATGCTTTCAGAAGCATTGGCAAACTTCGGCTACCACTACATTACGATACCCAGGGGCTCCTCCATATCAAAGCAGCAATTTAAGAGTGCATTTATAAAGAACAAGCCCTTACAGTTCTATTTCTCAAGACAGCTTCTCTGTCTGGGCAAGATGAATTTTTCTACATAAAGTCAAACTTTTCTATTGTATATAATGCAAATTTGCAAACTGATAATTCCACTGTGGCCATTTTGGCACATTCAGCTGACAACATAGTCAATATTTTCCATATCAGAGGACCAAAATAAGAGAGGTAAACATCAGTCTTTCTGAGTGGATCACTCGTTTACTTTGTCATTATTATTCGGTTTGCATATCAAATGTGTTTACATAAAAATAACAGACTTGAGGGAACGAAAACAATTCCCTTGTCAGCCTGAATATTTTCTTGTTGAAGTCTGGCCTTCGCTAAATGGGCTGTTCAATCTCAATACATCTCCTAAATGTGGCGTGACAATTTGGGCATAATTACGTGGCTAATACGTTATTAACAGAGACATAGTAATGTATTTGGACGCCGTGAGGTGCTATCTCCAATTACCTTCATTTGGGCTTTGTAAAACGATCAGGTAAAGTGTGAAATAAGAGAATCAGATAAGAGGGAGGGTTTGCAGGTGGAAATGTAAATATGCGTTCGATCGAGGTCGTAATGTCGAGGATATTTCATTAAGCTCGCCCGCTGCCTACTCTGATAGCTGGGATTGGATGAGAGGGGAGGGAGGAGAGGCTGGAACTGAATGGGTGTAGCAGAAAGAAAGAAAAAACACAAAAAAAATCTATCTATCTATCTATTCAGGTTTGTCTTCACAAACTTTGCTTTTTAAAGTTACATGAAGTTCATTTGAATTCTACTTCACATTCAATTTTCATTCAAATTGCTATTCTGCATTCTGTTTCTTACCTCAAATCAAATTTAGGTATTCAGGCACCCAAAATGTCTGTTTAAAATACAGAAAAATCCTTTTTGGAGGCTTTTTGTCACTTTAACCAATAGCAAAAGGATTAAACAAAAAATTATTTGTAAGATGGGATGAGGACAGGCCGATTTCAAACCTACATTTCTTATTTAAGCACCAATGCACATGCTCTAACCACTATGTCACAGCTCTGTCTACCCATTTGTCATAGTTAGATTACATTCACTTTGAGGCTTTTATATTTGTCTCCTTGATTTTCTCTCTTCCATACACATACACACACACATTTTGTCAGGCACCAGTGGCCAGCGGTCAGGGAGAGAGGATGCATTGCGGACATCATCTCATTCATCATGAGTTGGACAGGGGGCAGTAGAGTTGACAGAGCTGTTCCATCAGTCACAGCAAAGATACACGCACACATACACGCACACACACACACACACACACACACACAAACACACACACACACACTACCACACACTCTCACCGGAGATAGATCAGGTTAAGGTCCAGTGAACACTGTTTATCCACTTTCAACACACACACACACACTTGCATCTTTTACAGGGAGATCTTTCTTTCACCATACATTTTGTGCAATAAGACACACATGCTAGCAAACGCACATCCCCAATGTGAGACAAACACACACCCACCCACAATTGTTCCAGGGGCCGTTGTATTGTTGGCTCAGACAGGGCCTGTTTCTGGAGGAGATGGTTACCTTGGCGTTGGGTGACAGCGGATCAATCTGTAATCTGTGTTTGTTATTGATGACGGAGTGTGAAAGAGAGATAGTGGAGCTCAATTCCACCACCTTTCATCTCTCTGTTGTTTCCGAACTGATTCTGCTTGATTCTTGATGTAAGACACATTCTGCATAGAATTCCACAGCACAGTAGATAATTGAAGGAGAGATTAACCTGCTCAAAAGACTGGTAAAGGTGGTCAGATTTCTTTTCTCAGAACAACGATAGGACTTACATTTCTGCAAAAAAAGTATATATAGTAATACTCACTTAAAGTGAGAGAGATTTTTGAGAAAAACATTTAAGGAGAACTCAACTCCCCCACTGTTCAGTAAGGCTCTCTGATGAACACTGCCAGTAAACGCAGAAGAAAGAATGAGGGTGGAGGCCTTGCACGTATAATAATATTAGACAGAGACACAGTGGCTATAAGGCCAGCCAGTTTCTACTCTCTCTCTCAGATTCTGTTGCCTTTTATCATTTAAAGGAATATTCTAGGTCATTTAAAAAATAATGTTTGTGGACAGTATCTATGCTGTGAATACACTTGAATGCACTTTAGCTAGCACTTTAGCAGCCTAGCACACAGCACCTCAGTCCAGGTCACATTTCACCCTAAAAAAAACCCATTTGATTCAGTACCATCAAACACATTTCTACCAAATTTCATTACCTCTTATGTATTCTGAATGTATTCTGAATTTTCAGTGATAATTGTCATTGGATTCTCATTACTGAACTACTGAAATACAGTTTTTGATCACACATTATTTTTTAAGGTCCAGTTCTTGCTATTAACAAACCATTTTTGGCTCAATAAACTCCTAATTTGCTGCTTATTAATAGTTAGTAAGGTAGTTGTTAAGTTTAGGTATTGGGTAGGATTATGGGATGTAGAATATGGCCATGCAGAATATGTGCTCTATAAGCACTAATAAACAGCCAATATGTTAATAATGTATATGTTAATAATGTGCATGCTAATAAGCAACTAGCTAATACTAAGAATCGGTCCCTATACTAAAGTGTTACCCAGTTTTTATACACACACACACACACACACACACACACACACACTGTATGTGTGTGTGTCTATATATATATATATATAGACACACACATACAAAAAATACTGTGCAAATATAAAATGTCTTAAAATTATGTGCAAAATTCAATATTGTGTGCTTAATTATCCTTTACAAAATATTATTTCATTTTGAAGAGAAACGTGACATGCTTGTAACAGATTTCATGCTTCATGTTGCAGGAATCATTTCCAAACTCTTTCTGTGAAAAGCACAACTGTTTCCCATGTTTCACCATGCTATTCTGCCTTTTAAAATGTTGAGTCCTTCTACTATGTTAAAGCGAGTTAAGATACCATGAGTATGTATATGTGTGTGCGAAAGGGTTTGTGCCTGCAGCGGTGATTGACAGCTCAGTGCTCTGATTAATGTGACTGGGCTCTGCGCTGGAGAGAAAAGGAGAGAGAGAGCTCCCATTCCAGCTCTCAGCCACGTATAACGCTGAGAGCAAGATAGAGAGGAGAGATCATGAAAGCAGCGAAAGAGGGACTGAGGGACAGAGAGACTGGGGAATTCTCTCTCCTATTCATCAAAAACACTTTTAATTATACCATATTGCCTCCTCTAGATTACTCCCATTTACTCCCTAGATTTAGACACAAGGCTGCATGGAGTGGCTCTGAATCTAAAATAACAATCTGCTTCTCTCTTCCTCTCATTTTCATTTTATCTCTGTCTTTCCCTCTCCCTCTCGATGACACTTCAGTATGTCTGTCTTTAGCATTCTGGCGTTAGAGTCGTCAGGAGCAGGTCGAAATCATTATTCAGGACAGAAATGCGATGTGGCCTCTCTCACTCTTTCTCGCTCTTTCATCTCGCTGTATGCTGCGGTGGAATTGAAACAGAGCAGACAAAATGCGCTAATCAAATGTCAGCATTAAACATACATGATGGCTAACTTTATAAAAACAGAAGGAAGGAGCGTATCTACAATCATGATGGCAACAGGGACAGACTGGAATATTGATCATTTCTGCAGAGTGTGTGTATGTGTGTGACATGTTTACGTGGGTCAGTTAAAGTCGAACTTGAATTAACTTCACATCGCTGTGCATTGCATCATTACTTAGCGGGAATTTAGCTGGTTGATGATTGCCGACGCACCCACCCTTGCACACACATCCTAACACAGACACAAAGGGTTTTTTCCCCCCCCCACAAAGTTACGCTCACACATTCCAGCTGCCTTTATACTAGGAACAAAGACGAAGAAGGAAAATACAAAGAGGCAAAGAATTCTCCTTAATTAAAGTTTCCAATCTGTAAATCGATTAAATTAAATTCTGTAACAAAAGAAGGGAAAAGACTGCCCTATGCACAAGCCCACACAAACAGCCAGCAGGTGGAGTGTGTGTGTGTGTGTGTACACGGGCTCCTGCTGTAAGAAGATGTGTGTTTGGTTGAGATTAAACACTAGGTTTAGCAGGGTAGGATATTAACGTTGCTTTAGGCCTGCTTTCTGAATGCAGAGGAAGGGAAAATTCCAGACACAAACAAAATGACAATATTTCACTGCTGGACCTTCATCGAATTGTTAACTAAGGTGTTACAAATTTATTTTGTTGTGGGAACCAGTGTTGGGGAGTACTAAAGTATGCAGAAAGTGACGTGACAGTAGACGTGACCACACATTCTTTATCCTTATATGAATCAGTTATTTTGGTTCATTAACTGATATGAGGTGCTGGGAAGTCTGAATCATTGTAGCTAACCGGTTAATTCAGTTCATATAAATGAACTGGTTCAGAAAACAATTCACTGATTGACACAAAGTGCTAGGAAGTATGATTCGTTTTAGTGAATTGCCTCATTTGGTTCAAAATGAATATGTTGAAAAAAAACTATTTATTGGCTTGTATGAGGTGTTGGGAAGTATGATTCATTTTAGTGAACCAGTTCATTTGGTTCATGTAAATGAATCAGTTCAAAAGACATTTTGCTGATTGATGTGGCACTGGGATGTCTGATTCATTTTAGTGAATTGGTCTGTTTGGTTCATGTAAATGTATCTTAATGGATGAATGAATGCATGAATGAATGATTCATTTGAGTCCTTGCACATAAGTGTTTTTTTTAAGTAATGTATTTGTTTAAATATTACTTTAATGTCAATTTATCAATTTAACATTCTAATTATTTATGTACCCACAGCTGGTTGCAACAAATGTGTCAGGAACATAAAAATAATTTAATTCCTAAATCATTTCAAATGTCTTTCTTAAAAGGTTCCTTGCAACTCGGTCTAGGTCTATGACTTTAAATGTAACAATCAATGGTCATCTGACATTTAGATCTATATTAAAAAAAATACTGCCTCATTAAAATATCAATATAGTTGGCTACTTAGTAATATAACCTAAAACGTCCCTAACTACCTTTTCAAAACATAGTTTATCTACTTTAAATTATGACTAGCATTTTAGCTTGACAAATTAGAGTATCAAAACGGCTTTCCCATAACGGTTGGGAATACATATTTGTGTGCGTGTTTATTCGCATAAGCATAGGCAAGGGAAAAAAGTGTGTGTGATTATATTAGCATGCATAACTTGTCACATCTATAGTTTGTAAATATAGAATAAAGCAGCAATCTTGAAAGTAAACATCAATTACTGTGTGATATGCTACTTTAAAGCATACCAGTCTTCTTACTTTCTACTGAAGGCCTGTTTTATCTTTGATTCACGAACAAAGATGAACTCTATCCAAGACTGTGCCGTATTCCAGAATCAATATTTCCAAGTATGTGGGCTGCCAGTGTGTTTTTGTTTGTTTAAGCAAACCTACTTTATCAATATTATTCATCAGTGACGGCACTCTTGTGAGCTCACGGGCCTAGAATGATGGAGGAGAGGAGACGAGCGAAGAGGAAAAGAGAGGAGGAAAGTGATAAAATAAGCTAGTGGGTAATATGATAGACAGGTGTGTTAGTTTTTGTGTGAGAGTATGTGTTTGTCCAAGCACATGTAAAATCTGATAAGTAAGGACAAGAAGAGAGCAAACAGTGGTGATATTAAACACCTGGTCCACATTTTCAACCTCAAACACACACTCATTTCAGTCTGTTGCATGGTTATATAGTCATGCCATGGGTGAATTGGACTCTAATTATTCACATATTTCACACAGAAGTAAAAGTGCAGTCTGCCTCTACTAAATATATACACACCCTCCCACTTTCCCATAAAGTCCCGACCATATGGACAAACTCTGAAACCACCAGAAGAACTTGTGCGAAATGTTTTTTCTACTCTTAGTTTCCCTGTGTTCTTCTCTCTCACACTATAAATGATCAGATCTCAAGTTAATGTATTACTCTTAGGCCTACTTGATGCCAAAAGCCTTCTCTTACATCTGCCTCACCTGGACTTAGAAGAAAAGATAGAGCATTTATAAATCAAACCCCTTTGGACTAGGTCATCGCACGTCTGTGTTCTGATCAGACTGTTCTTTTAGTTTATTGAGCCTGTTCTGAGAACTTTGAGACAACAGTGAATCTTCTGACTATTCCACTGTACAAATCATATCACGCAATGTCAAAAGAACAAGCAAATATAGCTTTATTTACAACTCTTAATCCTGTTTTAAGAGAATATCACAAAAAAAAATGAAATGTCATTGTTTACTCTAATGTACATTGCTGTTCAGTAGTTGTTCTTCTTGGTCTGTTTATTTGTTTGTCTTTTTTATAATTGAATGCTTTATTCTGCGAGGACACATTAAATTGATCAAAAGTGACAGTAAGGACATGTATAATGTTATAATATATATGCTGTTCTTTGAACTTTCTATTCACCAAATAATAAAATAAATAAAAAATCTACAAAAATATTTAAGAACAAATGTAAAACAGCATATAAGAATGATTTCTGAAGAATTATGTGAGACTGATGCCAGGAGTAATGGCTGCTGAAATTCAGCTTTGCCATCACAGGAATGAACTACATTTTTAAATATAACAAATAGAAAACAGTTATTTTTAAATAGTTATAATATTTCACAATGTTACTGTTTTATCATATTTTAATCAAATAAATGTTGCCTTGGTGAGAATAAAAGACTAAATTTAAAAAAAAAAAAAATTACATAATGGAAGTAAAGGAGGGAGTTAAAGCACTAAAATAGCAAAAAGAACCATGACAGTATCATTAAAATAATTCACTTTTGTAGCTTGAAAGCTTCAGTCACCATTCATTGTAATTCCATGGAAAAAAGCAACCAAATACATTATTCAAAATATCTTATTTTGTGCGCCACAGTAGAAAGAAATCCATACATGTTTGGAACGACATGAGAGTGAGTAAATGATGACAGAATTTTTATTTCTGGGTGAACTATCCCTTTAAAACTATTTTTGATATAATCAATAAACATCAGGAAGCATTTAATTTCGCAGCGAGCGCATTTACATGTGTCGGTGTTAATTCATGAAAGAAGTGAGAGGCCAGCGAATGAAACCCTCCAATGTTTGTCTGGTCCAGTGGGGTGTTAGTGAGGGTGATATTGTACAGCTGGGTAAGAAACAGGGAGTCTTTGTTTCAGGTAGTGTGCTAAACGCTTGTTAGCCTAATTAGCATAGCGCCATGCTACTTTGCTTACAGTGCAGCCCTCAGTAATGAGGCCACAACCTCATTTCCTGTGGTGACGTCACACAAATAAGGGACAACACACTTGTGTTTCAACAGTTTTAGCTTTCACACAAATCCAAGACGGACACACACACACACACATTCGTAGCCACCATTTCAGTGCCTGCGGATGAGCTTCTGGCTAGCAGAGTCATATTTGGTACGATCTGGTAGTTTCTTAAAGCAAACACACACATATACAACACACAGGCCCGAAAGGAATGTATCTCAAGAATAGCATTAGATGACTCAACATTTGCTGTTCAAAGACCCACAAAAAAGAAGACCGAGACAAAGAGTCACCTTACCGGACAGGAAAGTAGACACTTCCAAGAGATACTTCCCCACAGATTCAGTTACCAAACTTTAAATAACACAGAGACACAAATCCAGCCTGTGTGGGGATATTTGCGGGAAGATTACAAAACGGAAATGGTGTGATCATATCCTTTGGGCATTTACATTTATTTTAGAGCTCAGTCTCTAATGGGAAAAGCCAAGATTTTTTTTTTTGTGCTCAAATGAAAAGTCTGTCAACTTTGGCTAATTTCCATCTTTTAATTTTCAACATATTTCCTCTGATCATTCTGCCTAAAACAAGAAAAGCAAAAAATGTATCCAGAGTGTGATGATGACACAGCCGGCAGAGCCTTTCAAGAACATCTGCAGACGGGATCAATAAATCAAAGTGCTATTTTGTGTCTGATTGCCTTTGAACCAATTTAAACCAGACCAATGGTCAGCGTCCTATTTGAAACACAAAAGCTCAGAGGCGTTTGAGCGGCTCTAGAGGCTCGTAGCTGTGGTATCATGGCTCACGTCAATCAGAGGAAGGCATCAGGGACATCCCATGAATAATGCCTGAAGCGGCCGTCTGTCCTGTATAAAGCTTTTATGAGGTAGCTGGTCACTGAGACTCGCAGTGTGTAATTGACTCTTTAGAGTCCTTTCTTAAAAAACTGCATAAACTAAATAATTGTTGGGAGAAGAGAAGGAGAGAATCCGCCTCCTGTTTTACAAGGTCAGTGATAACAGTTGTATGTGGAGAGTTATAAATGAGCCTACAGCGTCAGCATAGGAGATCACATGGTGGAATGTTCTAGAAGCCCCCTCATGCAAGGCAGGTGGAACAAACTCAGCTTCTTTGTACACTATGCTCCTGATAAACTGATGCAGAATTTTTTTATTCTAAAATATATTAAAGTCACAAGTATACAAAAGAAGCCGTTTAAAATTGTACTAATATTGGACAATATTACAGTTTTTGTTGTGTATATAAATGTATAAAGCATAAAAGAGCATAAAAATCTTACTGAGCTGGCTTTTGAATGGTAGTGTACATATTTTGAATCTATGATATCCTTATGCATAAAAGACTTCTAAAAATCTTACCAACCCGGCTTTTGAATGGTAGTGTAAATCTTCTGAATTTACCAAATCCTTATGTGAGAAACAGACCAAAATTATGTCTTTATTCACTGAAAACCACCTTTAGTTAGCTGTTAACCTGCAACTGGATCACTGAATCCTGAATCAGAGAGTTGAACTTGAGAAACGGATTAGTCAGATTCATTAATGAATCATTTAGACCAGTTTTGTGAACAGTGACAGGATCTGACACCAAAGATCGAATGATTCATTCAGGATACCAACCACTCATGAACTTGCATGGAAAATATGTTCAACACACCAAGCTTGAAAGCCTCAATCCTACAGAAAACATTTTGGGTGAACTATTTCTGTAAATAGCTATTTCTAATAAGTATAGGCTATACCTTAGAGGATGTCACATTCTTGGATGTCCTTCCCTGACAAACAGGCCTGTATGGAGCTAAACACATACAGGAGGACGGTATATGAGGGGAGAGGGGGGGGGGATCTCCTTCAAAAGATCTGTGCATCTAACTCCAGAGGTGATTTGAGGTTCTTTCATAATCAGTGACTAAAATAGTCATTTTGCTCTTGCAAACACAGGGAAGGTGATACCCTCACATCCTCCGTGATGATCTACATGTCTAGCCTGAGGGACTTGTAGCTACAAAAACTCTTCGAAGTGCTATGAAAGCTGTGAGTGCACAAATACACATACTCTTGTCCCGTGAGGACCTCTGTACGTGTGTGTGTGTGTGTGTGTGAGTGAGAGAGAGAGAGAAAGTGTGTGTGTGTGTGTGTGTGATTTTCTCTCTCATTTATTCTAAAAATGCACAGATGAAAGACCTGAGAACAGAATATATCTGCTGCAGCTGGAATCATGAGAACATTAGTGTGCATATGCACATGTTTCTGAGTGCAAGTGTGTGTTTCCGGAGCCATTAAACTGAGGTGAATTGTAAAGTTGATGTATGTGTGTGTGTGTGTGTGTGTGTGTGTATAAAATGTGTGTGTTACAAGATGGTATCTGTGTGCACTCATGTGTGTGTGGCAAGAAAGAAAATTTTTTGGGGGGCTGAATGGACCTCACTGTCCCCTGTGCCCGACAGAGAGATGGATGTTTTGAACAGGATCCAGGCAAGAGATATGAAGTATTCTCACATACAATGCAAGATAGATAGATGGGAGTGAATGTTTATGTTTGTAGGATTTGATGTAGGGGATGTGCAAAATAAAGGAGGGAAAACGGCTAAAGGTGCAAAGGAAATAGTAGGTGATTATAACTTTGAAGGGCCTTTTGGAGTGTGCAATTAACTGTGGTGCACTATAAGTAGCGTGGAGAGCAAGAGAGGGAACTGTGAGTGCGTTGAGAGGGAAGAGAGGGAACTCGCTGGTTTATTTTGAATGTAGGGCACCTCATATCGAAGGCCGTTATAGAAAATTCCAGAGTCAGCGAATCCTGCTGCGAACAGAGATGATGTTTTATGTGAGCTGTAAAGGCTCAATGAAAGTTCTTCCCTAACTGGAAGAGGTGGATGGGAAAAAATAAGCCATTTAATGAGCCTGTTTAATTTGTCCATGAAAAACATAAAGCAAATAGGCAGCTTAATTTGCCACCATCTTTTATGGTAATGTTTTCCGCAAGAAGAGTGAGGAGGAAAACAAAAAATAGTGTTCTTTTTTTTGGAGTAAGATGTGCCCCCTCAGACAGTTACTTAACAACCTACCTAACAATAAGAGAGTGATTGAGGGTAAGCAATAAGATGATACTTGAAAAATGATGAAAAGGGTACTTGAAATATGATAAAATATAAATATTAGAGGAAAAAACTTACTTTTTCAGTTACCTGCCTGGGCAACATTTTTAATTAGCATTTAAGTTCTAAAATTACTAAAACTGAAATAAAAAATAAAGCTAAATTAAAAAATAATAACAAAAAGGCACATACAAAATTAGAAAAGTGCATGTAATTACTAAATTTAAACTAAAAGCTAAATTTAAAATGATAACTTAAAATATAAAAATAAAAGCAAATTCAAAATATAAATAAATACTGTCATATTATGTAACTTAAAGTAACAGGGGACTTCGAAAAAGGACGTAAAATCACCATATAAATCCCACAATTCCAACCTTCTTCATGAAACATTCCAACAGCTTCCAGAGGAAATGAAAAGTATGTCACTATGACAGCCGGAGTAAGATGTGTCCTCTCAGACAGTTACTCTATGACCCTTCCTGACAATAACAGACCGCTGTAATACACAAGCAAGGTCTGGATTATATATTAAAAACCATGCACTGTGGCAGCTTTCCTCCAGAGGACTCTGCACTTTAAATGTCCTATTGGAGAATTGAATGTGGAATGACCCTCTACCTTGGCCTGTTCAAAGATCCGACCACTCATGCCTGCACTATCCAATCAATGCCTCAATGGCAACAATAAATTGCCTATTCATAGGCCACTGATTTCCCAATCATGGTTCTAAAGGGGCTTCATTTAGAGATGTTACCATGATAGAGGCACACACACGTTAGCGCAGTTATGCATGAGCCAGGTCGTCTTTCTTCCACTGTTTACTGTTATGCAATGAGGGACCCAGTGTGATTTAACAGCAGAAGCCCACCTCATCCTTTATTCAGAAGGGTGGTTGCTTCTCTTCCGTTTTCTCTCTGTCTGTTGATTTATTTATTTATACTGTTCTTTTTTATTTCTCATGGTCTTTTTTTCATCCAACACATTTTGTAATCTCACGCAGAGTGAAATGTCCAATTTGATGGCGTTTTTATGGTTTGGCATGACAGGTACTGAATGTATTTCATCTGATGATTTGACAACAATGTACACTAACCCCTCAGAAAAAAAAGTGTAAGCTGGTTTAGGCTGGTCTCCCAGCCTGGCTTGAGGAGTGCCTACATTCCCCTCAAAACATCTCCCATCTAGACCAGCCTAATGATGCTGGGAGACCAGATAAGGGCAGAAACTTTGCAAAGAATCAACTTAAATCAGCTGGTCAAGTTTGCTGGTTTTAGAGTACTTATCAGACTAGGGCAACAGCTAGACGATGTTATGATTTTAAACTTTTTTTTTCAACAGTGATGACCTTTAAAAATTCTCACGACACAGTCTAACTCACAGTTCAGTGAGTCATTGCAGCTGGTCATTTCACCTTTAACTCAATCTTTAGAGTATTTATACATATAGAGGAAAGAAGAGTGTAAAGGATGAGGATATACTTCCTGACTCTCTGTATCCTGTTCGTCTTGAAGGCCTCTATCTCCTGAAGAAGCACTGAAGGGACTAAAATACATTTCTGACCAAACAGAACTAAAGATTCACAGCTCCAGAGGCAGAAAAAAGTGTCTTTATATACAGTCTTCTGTTCTGTTCCTAGTTCACTCACCAGAGAGACTTCAGGCCAGTACAGAGCCCAAACATGTTAAAATAAAGAGAAAGAGAGAATAAATATTCCACCTTTAAGTGTTGTTTTGGACTGGCATGGTAGCAATAAGAACACGTATGGCACACACACACACAACCTGCAGATGGTTTGCCTCCCTGTAAAGAAACAGAGTGTGCAAGCATGAGAAAAAGCGAAACAGAGGCAGTCAGCCACATGGTGAATGTAAAAACAGAAAAATAAGCAACAGTTGACACCCCTTTGACTCTTTTTTAAATGAAAACTGAGTACAGAAGTCGTGCGCTGTGCTGAGATTTGGTACGGATCCTGACAGCTAAGCATTCACTAAAAGGTTTTCATGCTTGCTGAGGAAGGTTTCCCTCACCTTCATTGTGCCACCTCGGGGACGTACCCTCAGCAAAATAAATTGCTTGACATCACAGGGTCCTATTGATGGCATAAACTCTCTCTAGTGTTTTTCTTCACCCTCTGCTCTGTCACTATTTATTCTATAATTTATTTGACTTGTGCGCATACGTTGCGTGTGTCTAGTCGTGCCTTAATTCTTCGTTACACCACCGAAACTTCCGACAAGTACAACAAACAGCTTCTCAACACTTTACCTCATTAATCAGTAACAGATTTCATTCATTCGGTCCAAAAAAATAAAGCCACAGGGGAGTTTGGTGTGCCGTCTTGGCATAACAAGGATTAAATCGCCCAGGCAGCTTCGCTAAATTCTGAGCTTCCCAGTTGGGGGGATATGAACAGCAAGGTACGGGATACAAACACAGGACAAGACAAGCCGGGATTAAATACATTTGTTTTCCTCCTCGAGAAATGAGTATTGACGCAGGCAAGGAGGCAGGCGGGCAAGTAGGCAGACAGGCAGCAGCCCCTTTTTCCCTCTCACACACGCACCATGCGTCGACAGCCAGGGTGAAAATTAATTACTCAAGAGGGGGTGTGTGTGAGCAACTATCCAGGCAGCAGCAGGAGAGGATGTACGCCTGTGTGAGCACGTGTGTGTGTGTGGATGTGGAGAAGATAGATGTGTAATATAGCACTCGCCTTTAAAGCACGCCACTTTACCTGACTTAAGATATCACACATGCATATTTATTTGACTACAGCATTAGTATTTATGTCACATACTTCAGCTTGCACTGGGCTATGTGCCATTTAAAGAGTCTCAAACACTTTTTATCAAATGCATTTTCTGTATCTCGCTGTGTTTATCTCAACATCAGTCGTGAAGCATGTTTAAAGCATATGTCCAATGGTTGCCCATTAGCCCAGAGTAACTGTGCAATTATCTGCTGTCAGGATATTTACACCAATCACTCGCATCCTGTTCAATTATGCATGATTTTTAGCCTGGATGCTTTATCCTTGTCTTTTTGTTGTCGTAGACCTGCTTTAAAGTGGATACTCACTCTCCATGGTCCTTGGGTGTTGATGTTGAATCAAATTCCCATTAATTTGAATCAATACCAAGAAAAAACAGATCTTGGTTTAGATCTTAGAAGCAAGAGGTGTCAACCTCCACGGTCACATGTATCCATTGACCAAAGCAGACAAAGTATGCTTTCGTTGGCCACTAGTCGTGGAGTTTAATCCCCTTAGGTGGGATGTCACAGGGTCGAGGGTGAAGGGAAGGGAACACAATGCACGGACAAGACTGCTGCTGTGCTGGAGAGACGAGAATATCCATCACCCGATTTCAGCGCTACCCTTGTCATGACCCCAAACATCCCAAAGTGCTTTTAATGTATATTTAGGCATAGCATCAACACCAACGCTAACGAATGGAGCTAAGCTTAGCACTAGCAGATGGTATCACTTTGATTGTAATGCATCAAGGTCGCTTAGCTTAGGTATGATGATATGGCTTCAAATAAATAAATGCATATAAATGCATTATAAATGTATACTCTAGTTTTACCAAGTTAGCATCACTGTAAAGTACAGATATTGTTTAATCAAGCACTAGTTTATTTTTGGCACCAGTGCAATAAAGCAAAATTTATTTAATTAGGTTATCTTTAGGATGGGGACCCAAAGGTAACACCTTTTCCTGTCAACAAGCCCAGCAGTAACCATGGGGTCTCAAGGGATGGAATGAGAGAGAGAGAGAGAGAGAGAGAGAGAGAGATAGTGAGGAGAAAGAAAAAATGGAGGGAGCTACAGAGCAAGATGCAACAATTCCCACCGGTTCTACATAGTGACCCATTCCCAATAGGCAGAGATAGGCTGGGTCTGGCTTTCATCCTCTGCTAAACTATAAATCTCAATGCCTTTTTTGTGGCTTTACTGAAGCTAACCTCATTTATCTCCCGTTATATTTTTGTTTGTTTAGAATGAATGTGATGAATAGAATTACCTCTAACCATATCAGACCATCAAAGTCACTGCGGTTGAGGCAGATACAGTCAGCATAGTATCTTTTTTATCCCTGCCGACTGGCCTCTTATTGTTTGTCCTTGCTGTTTTTAAATGGCAGCCATTGAGTCAGGCCAAAAGCAGGTTTGGGTCTTCAGAGGAACCACAGGGGGCGGTTTGCAGTTCACAGCCCACTGACGGAGCTGCAAGTCCCCCACAGATCGCTCGCATTCAACCGGGCTTCCTGCTGGGATGGGCCCTCTAAAGACACAAAGCTGTCTCAATCCCCTCCTTGCACATACAAGCAATGGTCTGGAGCGAAGCCTTTATCATTCTAAGCAGAGACATTGTTGACTTTCAACAGCTGATTCCGCAGATGAGGTCCCCCGCATGTCTAGGCTTTACATCTTAAAAGCCTCCGACGTCTACTGGAATCTGAATAGCATTAACATTTCAACAGACTGGAATATTGAAACAAGCCAGCTCTGACAGAAGAACAATTTCTGTCTGAAAGAGACACAGGCAACGAGATGTCAAAACGCTTGTTGCCAACTTCTTACGAAGAACTGGCTGATGTAAACAAGGTCGAAGAGATTGATCAAAACTAAACATGTTACAGCATGTGAAAGGAGATGGGAGACTGCAAATATGTAAATGGGAAGTTGACACATTGTCTACGTCCACATCAAAATGTTAGAATAAACAAATATCTAATTTAATATCTAATCTAATCTAATAATCTAATTTAACGTCATGAAACTACATGGAAAAAAGCTAACTAAATAATTAATAGCTATTTTAAATAGTATAACAGTTAATATTCCCAAATGTATTTCACATTAACTACCCAAATACCTTAAATATATCTGTGTTTCATTCAGGGTGTTGCAGTATGAATTACAGGTACTTGAAGCCGAACAGCATGTTGCAGTCACATGACCTGTTCGTTTTATATTGCCTTAACATTGCTGTTTAATTTAGGGTTCTACAG
Organism: Sinocyclocheilus grahami; assembly: GCF_001515645.1. NCBI lineage: Eukaryota > Metazoa > Chordata > Actinopteri > Cypriniformes > Cyprinidae > Sinocyclocheilus > Sinocyclocheilus grahami. Next base: position 561,150 of record NW_015505353.1, read on the forward strand.
ATCAATAGTAAGATCTAAATATAGCTGTGAAATGACAAAAGTGAAGGACTACAGGGTAGCTTATGACTACCGCAAATGGGCTTCCTGCTGAGGCTGAGAATGGAATCCCACTGTCTGCTCATATACTGTGCTTACACTATTGGTATGTAAAGGCAGTTTAACCTGGACAGGCTTTGTGCCAGTTACTGATGTAGGTACTGCAACAACTTTTCAATGTATAAGCAGGTAAGATGAGAACTATAAAGAGAGTTGGTATATTTCTGGTAACTGGTAACCAATGCCAACGAAAAAAAATTGTAGTACTGGGCTGGTCATGTGTTCTAACCCACTCCATGTAAAATCAATCAGCTTTTATTAAGATACTTATATGAATGGAGTCATTATCTCATGCTAGTGTACATCACTTTAAACAGATTTGCCTACAGTACTATGCACAGTATTTTATACAAATACTTTTTTAATTAGTAAAAATTATTGAGAGTGCCTTTAAAAATGCATAAAAAACATCTCTGTGCACACATGCCCATACAGACACACACATCTGCAAGAACCCACACACACTTATAGAAAACGGCAAGAACATCATCCATCACCCTCTAAATGCACAGTTCAGTCCCGTCAGATAAATGCCTCATTAGTGCTGAATCCAGAAAACTGCACACACACACACACACACACAGACAGACTGGTAAAGGCATTATACATGAGTTTACTCATCCAAATGTCAATTTATTGGCTTTGATGAATCAAATAAGGATAAATAAAGATGGGGAAACAGATCGCCATGGCTTCCTTTCGTCTGTTATTGCTCTGCCTCTTTTATCTCCCAGCATAATGGCTAATGAGATGCAGATGACGGGCACTTCAGGAGCAGGCTGGAAAGAGAGGGCACGAGGACGGGAGAGAGGACGGAGTAAAGCGGGGAGGTTTGGAAAATAGGGAACTAGGGGGAGGGTGTGTTTACCTGGCCCCTGATCTCGATTTCAGAGGCCTTTCACAAGCAAATCAAGCCATCTACAATTGTCCGACCTTTTGAAGAGGGCCATGTGTGTGTGTGTGTGTGTGTGTGTGTGTGTGTGTGTGTGTGTGTGTGTGTGTGTGCGCGTGTAGGGACTCTTCAGTCAAAGCGCCGCCAAGCCCTTTAAACAAATATCCACAGCGAGAGCCCACCGACTTAACTGGGAAAAATCTGTTCAAGTCCTCTTCAGCGAGAATTACAGATGTCCTGCACCCATGGCTTGTCATTTAGGTTGTGTGTAAAGCTGTTGTGTGTTTCTAAATGATTGGGTACAGGTGTATGTGTGCAATTTCTCTTCCCGTTGTCATCTGCATACAAAAAATACAGAGTCTAAGTGCAAGTACGCACGCACACAAACTAGCCCCGTTCCACACTGCAGTGAGACATTAGTATGGATGAGAGGAAAGATGCATGTGCAGCCCTAACTACACTGAATACCAGAGCACTCTCTCACTCTCTCTTTCTCTCAGCAGTCCTTTATCTGCCCTTTAAGGGTTTCATAAAAACGAGAAACCCCTCATTCCTCAGTGGATCCTCAAGTGTTTGCGTGTCTCTGTGTGCGGTGGGGGAGGAGAAAACGCAATCAGTTGTTTCTTGCATCTCACATCTCATTTGGGCTCTGATGCTGCAAAAGTCCATTACCAAAATAAGATAATAATTAAACCAAAGCACAAGTCGCTCTGATAAGAACAGATCCGTCCTGTCATAAGCTTGCCCAATAAAGCAACAAATCCGTCCTGTCATCCTTTCCCAGTGCTCGGTTCCCCCGCAGGGGACCAACTTCAACAACGGCCCATATTGTACAGTAGAAGTGACTCTCATGAGCGTGGAAATGCAAGCTCAGCGTTTAATTAAGAAAAACACAGTCTTACATGCTCTATAAATGAGAACGCGAGAGTTAAAAAAGAGAAAACGAAAGAAAAAAAGTACTGGCCAGATTGATTAAGGAGAGCTGGGAGGGGTTGGGAGGGAGAACAGCAAAGCAATGGCTAAAGGAACAAGGAGAGAACAAGCGGCTAGAGGGGGAGAGGAGAGGTAGAGGAGAAGAGGGGAGTGAAAAATGGAGGGAATGCAGATTTATGGAGTGATATTTTTCTCTCCGGCGGTAGGAATGTCAGCTCACCGCGCTCTCACCTCATATAAGTAAGTGGGGCTGAGCCAATCACAAGGGTTTATCTGAAGTACTGTGCTGACATTATAACCTCAATTTGACCTCTGACCTCTCACTGTGTTCTCTCAACCTGCGCCATTGAACACGGAGGTATATCGCAGAAATATTATGGCACCATTAAGCTTCCATATGTGCTTCTATAGCTGATGACTACACTTTTGGATCAATAGATCAATCTGTGGGGGACAATCAAAGGACGTTCTTGACAACCGAGCATGTCGGTTGTTACGAACGTCCTTTGATTGACATCCAGATTATGTGATTTGTGAAAAATGAATGAACTGGAACATGAAATATTAATCAACGAGATCTGATTCTAGGCTTTTTAACAAGGAAAATATTTGACAAGAAACAAATGGCCACCTCACTCATGCACTTCTCTCTCGCTTTCTGGGGACTTCACCGACTAATTAATTCATTTGTGGGGTTCAAGTTTCAATCTAATCAGGAGAAATGGGATAATTAAGACAAAGCATTGTGGGGGAACCCTGGAACAACCCCCTAACTTGTTTACTTGACTTGAGGTAATTAATATCACACAAGTGGGAATTAAAGGCAATTCAGTCCAGGGCCCGCCCACAGCATTAGCGTAATCAGTCTCGAGTGATTGGCTACAGTATGAGTGACAGCTCATTCAGCCAAGCATATGTTGTGTGCTCAACCCAACTGATGGCCATTTCATTCTGGCAGTGAACAAATTCCATTCTAACTGAAATAATAATTTTTTTTTTATCCAAAACACTTTCTGAATACTGTAACAACGAGAGACTTGTTGAGCTTAAACCACCTGCTGAGATGGAGACACAATGAAGCCTATTTATATCTGCAATGGTGAACGGTGGGTCTTTATAACAAAGAGCTAGCTGTGGGAAATGTGCTATTGAACAAAGTCCAGACCTTTCTCTACTGCACGGACACAAAATATTCACTCACATATTGCTAACAGCTACCGCAGAAAATAACCTACTTTATTTTTATTTTTTTCACCATGAGGAACCATGGAAAAAACGGTTCACATTTTTCCAACGTGAAATGAAATGAAATGAAATTACATTTTGAAACCAGATGCATATATAACTGCTTTTGTAACAAAGAATAAGCTGTGAGAAGTGCATGAACAAAGTCCAGATTTGTCCTTACTGGACACAAAATGCTCACTCACATAATAAAAGCTGGGGGTTTTAAAGCCTGATGAGGTCAAAGGCCACTGGTGGCCATTTCCTGTTAATTAAGAGCTGAGAGCCAGTCATCAATCAGAGCTTTTTCTATGAAACACAGACATATGTGTGTGTTTTCCCAATAAGGTTTTCTTTTATGTGAAAATATTTAGTTGATTTTCATTCCATAACAAGCTATTATTACAATCAGGCACGAAGGCTGAGAGTATACACTCATATTTTAAAGTTCAAGTACCTAAACAGCCTACTTGAACTGAAATTCGCATGAGCAAAGCCATGTTGACATTCAGCGTCTTCAGCGTTCTCACAGTTCCCAGTGGGAATACGGAGTCATGTCACAGATCAAGTTATACAGCTCACAGTGTTAGCGTTTCCACTTCAGCATGTCCTTAGGGTCAGGCTTGATACCTTACACCTCCACCACAATCAACACATTCAGTAGCGCAACTTCCAGACAACATCGCTGGGACCTTCAAACAAAGACCCTGTCTATCTCTCACCAACTAGCCTTCGCTAAACAGACACTAGAGTGAAAACAGGAGGCTTCTGCAGACTGATAGATTGATGGGGAGACGGACGGATGGATGGATGAAAAGATGGATAGTCGGATGGATGGCCACCCAGAGTTGTCAATATCCAAGGGATGCACGTGGGAAGGGTCAAAGGCTCTGTCAGTCCTAATCAATCGATCACTGAGTGGGCAATAAATCACCATTCTCTTCAAAGCGCCGGTGTGGGAGCAGATTCGCAAAGTCTGGTGATACACACGGCGATGTCATAGGGACACATACTAGCTTGCGAAAGAGAGACAAGTCCAGATGGAGGGGTGAATGGGGGGATAAACATGGAAGGACGGAGGAGTGGTTGAGACTTTGACAATTTGTCAATCTGGTAGAATTAATGCCAAGAAGTGCACTGCCATATAAATGTGCTATACATTTCGGAGACATGGAATGTGCTGGATGTGCTGCTGACATATTACATGGTGACCGCCATGTTGACCTTTGACCCATATGTTCTTTGATCAATGTCCATAAAATACTACCATAAAAAAATTATTAACTTCACAAAAAATATATATATATTTTTTTTTATTATTATTATTATTTATATATATATATTATTATTATTTATTTATTTTTTTTATGCAGAGTGTTTATAGTGTTTATAAATATTATATGGAAAGACAGATTTACACTGCAAAAAAAGTCATGTTCTTAATCAGTATTTTATCTTGTTTTCTAGTACAATGTCATGTAAATCATCCTTAAAATGTGATCTGTTTACTTGATACGCAAATATTGAAACACCATTTCAATGGGATTTATCTTGATTTTAATACTTTTCTTACCAACTCTTAAACAGTTTTGCATTTGAATAAATGTTCTTTTCTTTTTAATTATGCTTGTAATGAAAACTATTGATTACTAGCTTGATTTGTTACAGTGTAGCATGAGGCTGGTGGTGCAGAGGTTGCTCTTGAAGAACCTTAGAGGTACTCTCGTTATCTCTAGGGCAGTGACTGCAACCTAGATATGTGGACAGGTTGAGCTCAGATATTACCCTAAAGACCTCCACACAGAATAAGGTTATCACAGTGTGTGTGTGTGTGTGTGTGTGTGTGTGAGTGTGTGTGTGTGTCTGTGTGTGTCTGTGTGTAAGAAAGAGAGCTAGTCATGGCTGGGGAAAAATGAAGGATTACGAATTTGTCACTGTCAGCTGTGCTTGCCTCTTGCACGTAAGTACAGTGCTTCCTTCTCCTCTGTCTCCTTTACAGTCGTTCCTCATGTCTGTTTATAGAAAAATATCACCCATACCTTCAGCAAAAATACCTGAGACTTGCCTGTCAAGTCTCAAAGGCATGCACTCATATGCAATACCGAGTTTGTGGGTGGCAATAGCTTCAACAGTCAACACACACACAAGCTTCTTTCTAAAGAACAAAAAATACCTGTTAACCTGGATCTGTGATCCTACAATAATAAAATGTTTGTGTGTGGGTGTATCCATTACAAATAATGGATGCCTCTCAATTTGCCCAGTTGAAAAAATAATCACTGAATTATACACAACAACCTTTGTAGGTCATTTATACTGACCCAAAACACACTCATTACTATATGCAAAAAAAAAAAACATATGCATAAACCCATCTGCCTGTGAATGTCTTTGCCAACAACATCATGCTTTTCTTTTGGTCTAGGTGAGATTGTCTCTTTATCCATCCCCCCATGAATCTCTTCAGCACAAACCACTTTTCCCTTTGTCTCTTTATCTCTCCTTCCTTTGATCATGAAAGCAGAAAATGAGACGAGCTATATGTACAGAACTTTGGTGGCACAAAGAAGTAATTTCACCCGTTTTAATGTGCACATGCTGTCTTCGCTGTTTTACTAACAAATTCATTAAATAAGTTATGCAAATCATGTAATGCCCAAATACGGCCACAAAATCTGTGCTGAATGCACTTCCCACAACAATTTTCCATCTTGTAGGTCTGGTCTAAGTGTTTAACAGGATTGTGCAACATTTTTCCACCCCAAAGCACCTAAATCACTCTTTAAACTGCAGAAAGTATGCTCAACTATGTTGTATACTTATATATTCCTGTTGCAGTGTGTTTCCTAAGAAAGGTCTGTTTACTACCTGATTTCTTGCAGGTGCTAATAGCACAACATCAATTGCTTAATGTTACGTTTTGTAAATAAGGTGCATTCTATAAAAAGCCAAATTTGCAAACAACGCAGATGTGTTTGCATTTTAAAAATTGACATTGACTTAATTTAAGCATGCTGCAGTGATATTTCAGCACATTTAGTGCCTGATTACGCAGGATTTTGCACTGTGTTGAAGTGATGCAACCTCCTTGTGCAGTTTCACCTTCTAATTTCCTGCACCATCTTTCAATCAGAAGAGCTTTAAGCACTTCTGGTACAATAACAAGCGATATAATTACTCAAAATGTTCTGTGACATAGTTAATTTTAAAAAAATTATCTGTTATATTTACAGAGCGCACAAACGAAATTAGATTTTGAGATCCTGTGTTTAAGAGAAATAAAATGGGAAATTGAACGTGGGCGTTCGCAGATCTCTTCTCCTTAGACTAGATGATATTGAGGTTCGTCACAGCAGTTAGCATGTGCGATAAAGCCCATCATTAAATAATACAAATGACAACACAAAGCAACGCTCTGTGTATACAAAACGGATGCTGTAATCTTTATTACTGTTATTCTATTATCATCATAATATTAATTCAAACACAGGGGATAGTGAAGAAGCTATACTCTCTCTCTCTCTCACTACCCTCCCTTCTTTTTTTCTTGCTCGTTAAAGATGAAGAGAAAGACAGAGATTTGGCAGCCAGCCATGGTTCAATAAACTCCACTTGGTAGCACAGCCGTGCGGCAGTCTGTTCTGTTTGGCTTAGGAAAGTGTGCTATGCTATTCAAATTAAATACGACTGTCCTAAACATATACACTAATGGGACAGGTGCTTAGACACACGTGCATATGAACACTCCTATCCTCCTCAATCCACACACACAATAATGGTCTCCTCTGCCTCAAAACTAGTGCTATATAGGCCTCACTGTGTTTACACAAGCACTCTGATGAGCCTATTTACATTTTCATTTCTTACACCCCAGACTCAAGAATCCAGACAGATTCACACAGAGCAATATCTGCCTCAGGGCACCAAACTAAATCAATTTCACCATCAAAAGAGCACAGAAAACATACAAAGTGTGAAACTGATAGCAAACCTCGACTCGATGTATATTACAGAAGAGATTCACGCTAGCTAATGGCTAATAGTTTTCATACATGGAAAGTACATGACAAACTGTGAGTCTGATTTGTTTTCATTTCAAGTTGCAAGTTGACATGTGTAGCAGATTTGCTGGCAGACACCATATTGGGAGAGCAGAAGTCATACAGGTGGAATTTACACGGTACACCTACAGGTAGTTTGTGAAGGGTTGAGGTAGCCTACGGGTTACCCTCAGGAACTGAAGACATGAATTGAAACACACCGAGACACAAATAAGTAAGTAAATAAATAAATAAACAAAATCAAAACAACTCCTCTAGTGCAAGAAAGGGGCAAAAAAACATATCGCGCGTCCCCTCTGAAAACACACGATACGTCATTTTTCGAGGTTGGCCAATGAAAACACTAGTTTGTATGCACAAATGGAGGGAATTGGTTTATTGATGCGTACACAGACAGTACCTTTCTTACCTAAACGAGTACGAAACAACTCGCAAACCCCTAACGTGCACAAAAGACAAATAAAAAAGTGTATGTACATCACAATGTGACACAAACGCTGCTTTCGTTCTGCCTCCTTTCATGCAGCACTCATTTCCTTTGTAACGGTTATGATTTGACTCCCTCCCCTGCCGTTACGAAAAGCTCTCTTCCTCCCTGAACGCTCCGACCTGCAGCCACGATACAGTCTTCCCTCCTTCCTTCAGTTATTCTCTTTCTTTTTCTTTCTGTTCTGCGTGGCCTGGCATATGAAGCGCGGTGCCGTGTATCTCTCTTTGGGGAAAGGCAAAGTTATTGGATTGTGAAATTACAAAATAATGAGGCAAAAATGAAAGCGCCACACTCTTTGTTTTCTTTCGCGTGCACACATCTGATAAGAAGAGCGGCGGAGGGCTGGGGGGACCAGAGACGGTGAGGAGGGAGAGGGAAAGCGCGAAAAATGGGGAACGACAAACTGATGGGGGAGATCACAAGAGGAATGTTTGGATAAATATTCTCTTTCCTCCGTATTCGTAGACATGGCATGGCTGTATGAGAATAGAACAGGTTATCACACTGAAGGATCAATACTCGGCTCTGTACACATAGCCATTCGGGCGGAAGCCTATGTGTGTGTGCCTGAGGCATGTGAGCATGCATACCAATAACACTGCTCACAAAGAGCACACAAACACACAAGCCAACAACCCAACAGTGTAAACACACTTGCTTCCCAGTGCAAAAAGGTCATAAGTAACTACACCTCCAAAGCCCAGTCCTAACAGATCTGCTCTGAAATCTAGTGAACTATGATGGCTAATGTCTACATGGGGAGACACCTTATGAGTTCAAATGAATTCAATATGAAACATATGAGTATGCTCTACTAATAAAGTTAGAAACAATTTAAGGAGGTGGAGATGGACCACTTGTATGTAAATGTATGAGAGAGACCATAAAGCTCAATATGGCAGCCGTAAAAATGGAAGGCCCACTATTCAGTTAAAACAAGATCACTGTAGTTTGTTTACTCCAGTTTCCTGGCTGAAATTACAGCTCTTTAGTGTAATTTGAATTGCTGATGATATTGAAATGTAATCAGCGCAAACAGTTTTGGAGATTTTGGTAAATAGCTGCTGGTAGCATTTACAAGATGGCCGCTTAGAAAACTGACTCAAGATACTACATACTTCTATGTTATACTATACTAGACAAAAACAGTATATGAAAAGAGTAGTTTGTACATTACATTACATTTATGCATTTAGCAGACACTTTTGTCAAAAGCCACTTAAATTGCATTCAAGGTATATACATTTACATGTTATCAATTCTTGCTTTCCCTGGGAATCGAACCCATGACCTTTGCATTGCTAGTGACAAGCTGTACTGTTTGAGCTGCTGGGATGCAGAATTGGCCACAATCATAGTATTCATAAAACAGTAGATGAAATGTATCTGGATAACCTATTTCTTGAGAGACTCCAAAATGCGAATCCAACGGACACGTTACTATCCTATGAGGAAGAAAAGCAATGCAATTGACGCCGACAGGTCACATTACAATGTCAGCGTTACAAATTTAGTATGTCCATATTTAATTAATACAAGACATATTCATACTATACAAACATACTTTTTAACAGCAAGTAAAGCAAGTACTTACTGTAAATAATTATTTACTCAGAAAGAGTGTGTTTTCAGACACAGTCTTAGATTGCACCATTATGTAGAGTATACAGAATACTCAAGTGAGCTATCATTTACAAAACAAAAATATTATTACTCCTACATTTTCCTGTTCCCTTTCTTTCCACATCCCTTTTGGGGTTGTGTTAGTAAAGCATCCTGTTGTTCTTTTCAACAGGGTGTGTTGTACCCTACACCCCTCTATGGTAGCTCTCTCTCAGGTCTGTCCACTCACAGACACACTCGTTCCTCTAACCCAAGTAGGCACTGATTGATAATTTTTGCATGTGCTGCCATTGATCGTCTACAGAGACGGCTGGCGTGTTACCCGAAGTGTTCTCCTCCATAAACATCGTCTAATCATGCGCAGCTACGGCCAAAAGAAAGTAATTACAGCCCAAGAACAAAGGGATCGATGAGGAATACAAGCACAGACACAGGAGATTATTGGGAAATGGATTGGCTCAGATCTTAGCTAAAGGAAACTTAATGAAGAGCAATCATACATTAAAACAGCTGAGCGTCCACATTATCCATTGTTTCATCCAGGAAGATGCTAGAGGATGTACAAAAATAGGAGGGTTTAGAAGACGGGTGTCTTTGCATTGTTCTTGCCATTGTCTTTTTTCCTGTGTTTTTCTAGTCTCTTTGTCTGTCTCGTTCTTACCCTTGTTTACCGAAATTCAGAGCTTGTGCTTAATACCTATATTAAACACGCTTCTGCCTGTCTGTTATAAAATACTTTATTGTGAAATCTATTCATAATGATTGCAAGCCTTCCGGAAAACATAACATTGACAATAGTCAAAACTGAATAGGCTTAAACATTAATAATTAATGTTACATTAAGCCAAGTTGGATGGGCAAACGGAAATGACAGACAATACCTTTTTGACATACGACTTCACTTAAGAGTGCAAACAGAGAATCATTGATTTCATGACCTTCTGACAGCTCTCCAAATGACCATAACATGATGGCCTGAGGGCATGACCTAATTCCTGTTCCAGCTGTGGCTTTCAAGAAGTGTCTTCCTTGAAGTTTAGATGAGATTGCAATTAAAAAGCACACATTTTTATTTTTATTATTTCTACATTCCATTGTGCAACCATCATAACTTCTTATTCAAGCTTCACTGACAGTTTTGAGGGGTGTCACATGACTCTTTAAGCACTGTGAATGATTCATTTCTTAATCTGAGGAAATTATCAGCTTTGGGGCTTGTACGTCAAACGGGGACTCAGACTCGGGCACATCTGAATTGGGGACTTGTCTGTCAGTCATCGGAGAGCCTGAAGGGGCCTTGGGTCCCAGCCCTGGGCAGAGAATCTGGGGAGGCCCTGGGGAACAGACCAGAGTGCAGAAACCCTACTGTGAAACCCTAAAGTAGGAGTGCCAGGGAAACTATTACACTTCACTGTGCTACACCTGAGCACAGTGAGTCAGGATACAACACTATCAACATTTTGTACCCCGATTGCCTGGAAGGACACACCTAAATCCTAACAGATGAAGAGAGCGGAAGCCAGGGTGTTTGAAAATACAAAATGAAGAAAGATGTTCTCCGGGTCAGCAGGGAGATTGAGTGTGGTCGAACGGCCCGGGGTTTAATTGCGAGAGCGATTCTTACTGAAGCAGCGGTGACACCTGTGCTTCCAGTGGACTAGGATTGTGTTTGAGAGGAAGCAGAGAGAGAGCAAGAGTAATGTATGACAGCAAATGGAGTGTGACCACAGAGGACGAAGACAACATTGAGAGAGAGCGAGAACGAGAGAGAGGAGAAAAGAGAGAGAGAGAGAGAGAGAGTTGGGCGGTAAAGCAGGTTTCTAAAAACCCCTCCAGACTCTATCAGGACTCAATTACTGCACCTGCTGGGCTTTCAAAACCACAAGCCACAGAGATGGCTACACCACACCAGAGGCAGATGTCATCCACCAATGCACACTTGGACTTTTGAAAGATGCTGGTTGCATCAGAAAGGTGTACTTATGGCATCTACCAACAGGGACTAACTGGATTATGCTAAATAGCTGCTTGATTTTGACTAGACAATATATATATATATATATATATATATATATATATCAAAAACAAATTATTATTAAATACTACATGTTGTATTGTTAAACAATCTTAAATAAATACTATATAATTTTTATTATATTTAACAATAGTTGTTTACCAAGTACAAGGGTATTTTTTATTAAGCACATGTATGTATACATGTATTTGTAGTATTACACAAATGTATTTGTAGTATTCTTAGCATGAAATACATTTATTTTAAAATACATTTTAGTATATTTAATTTCTGTTAGGCTATACATTACAGGTTACAGGTTAGTCTGGATATGATTAGTTTGGCAAATAGTTAGCTAGAAATTAAACCGGCCAAGCAGTTAGCATAACAATGAGGTTTGCACGGCCAAGGCAGTGAAATTAGTTTGGCATAGGGTTTGCACAGGACAAGAGAACGGCTATGCGCACAGATGATAGGGGATATTTGTCAGATATCTTTTGAAATACATACGGCATTAAACTGCAAAGTGCGGGTTCAAAGCTAGCATTACCATATTCACTGCCGATTAAAATTATCTCCGTCTCTAATACAGTTTTGTATCCGTGCACAAAGCCACTGTGATGTCATTAAATGTCACCGGTGGGTAAAGAGTTTTCCCTGAAATAGATCGGCCCTCAGAATAAAATTACTTACTGATGTCAAGAGTTATATTTTCATAGAGCACCATCCCCTCTTACTGTCATAAATGGAGGGACGGGAGAATTAAATATCATTAAATATCACCCTTCTCATTACACCATGCAATTACACTGGGATCTGGGTTTCAAAGTCCTCACCAGTTGCCTAGCAGTCAAATTATGCCTCAGACAACCGTGTCGATCAAATAAAGAGTCGGAGGGTAGAAGGAGAGGAGACCTCTGGGTAAATGAAAATGGCTTATGACTCACCTTTATCTTTCTGTCTCTGTATCCCTGTCTCTTTCTATCGCTCTCTAAAGGAACTGATTTTTTTAATAAGAGGAAGAGTCATTCGATCCAACTGTTCATTTTATCAGTGTTTAAAGTTGACACCTTTAATAAATGTGTGTGACGGTATCCAAAAGGGAAGGTGCAATCAATTTAAAACATGGTTACTACTTACACTCATTTGCCAGACACGCACCTCTTCCCTTTGTTAGGATGTGAATCCGGCGACACAGAGTGATTGATCATGGGCACGGTTAACAGAGACGCGCATTAAACTGCTGATCACAGAGTGTGGATATTTGCAATACTACCATGGTTTAGTCTCATATTTCATATTCATCTGGAGACGGGGAGTTTGCTCGAGTTATTGAGCGTAATGAGCCATGGGGGCAACCGAGTTTACACAAGACAAGCAGCTGACTGCTGCACCATTCAATATTCACTATACTACTCCCGATCTGAGCATATGTACGTGTATGACTTGTAGTGGTTCAATAAAAAAGAGCAAAGAGCATAATTACTTAAGATGTCAATTGAGGCCACCCAGCCACTTAGAGAGGACAGTTAAACAATTCGCTCTTTCCCACTTTACACAACAACCACGGTCAATATAAGCCTCAAGCCCCATAAACGTAAAGAAATGGGAATTCTTACAGGAAAGAAACCAAATTAAGAGACGGGATGAGGGAAGTAATACAGCATCTGTAAAACGTATGACCCGTTTAAAGTCATTGCATTCATGTCTGAGTTGCCGCATAATAGCTAAATGTGAATTCTTTCTCATTAGTGCTCCCATGCTTCCCTCAGGACTGTGTTGAGTGCTAACGCCGTCTGTGTGACAGAGACAAATGAGTAATGTGTTTTAAAAGACAGTAGGCAGAGGATATTGCCCAAGGCTTCAAGGTAAATAGCAGTGAGACCATTTGTTTGGCAAGGGGGTGAAGTTACTAGTTGACTCAGGTGAGTCAGGACACACGTATTGTGTTACTGGTGACAACAAGCAGGTGAAACCAGCATGTGACTCAAGGGAACTTCATTGGAAAGCATAATATTAGGGTCAGCTGATCTACATAAGTGTTAATGCGGGGGTGTGAGGGTGTGTGTAAAGTGGAGTTGCAGTGCGGGGGTTGAAAGAAAATTTCCTGGAAAGGGCATCTTTCACTCAATGTGTGTGTTGATGGGTGTTTGTGTTCAAATGTGTGAGGGAAATGTAAATATGTATGATGATGTGGTAACAGCAGTGGTGTGAAAAGCAGCAGGAAAAACAATAGCTCCATTTAACAAATTTAAGAAGTCAAAAATTAACAGTGACTAGAGTAGTAAAACAGCTGCTAAAGAAATACCTTCAAAAATATTATGCCGAAATCAAGGCCTACTCTGGCAAAGAATTGTGTCGTTATGGCATTTACCATATATATATGCTGCTTGGTGTTGAAAACTCATGTTTGTTATCATATTTAGATTTGTTATCATTATATAGTTTTAGCATTATTTTTATCATATGTTTAAGAGTTTACTGTACTTTTTATTATTATTAGTTTGTTTTTAGTTATTTAACTACAACCACTAATGATAAAATAAATGTAGCACACTAGCGCTATAAATAATATAAAAGTGTGTGCCAATATAGGCTATATACCGTATATCAGGGTTCCTCAAATCTTGCCCTGGAGGTCCAATGCGCTGCAGAGTTTAGCTCCAACCCTGATCAAACTCACCTACCTGTGATTTTCTAATGATCCTGAAGACATTGATTAGCATGCTCAGGTGTGTTTGATTAGGGTTAGAGCTAAACTCTGCAGGAAAGTGGATCTTGTGGGCCAGATTTGAGGATCCCTGCCGTATATATAAATATTCTATATAAAAGCCAATAATAATAAAATAATGAAACATATATTAAACTATAATAACATATTATATATAAAAGCCAATATACAATATTACTTTAATAAACTACTCAAAACACATTTTAATATTAGCATATTTAATATTAAATTATTGTTTCTATTAATGTTACTTTGCATGATGCAATATTTTGCTTGTTTTTTTGTCATGTGAGTATAAGAGCATAATAAATAAAATGCATTATAATTATTAATTATTTACACAATGCTCAATAATAATAATAATAATAATAATAATAATAATAACAACAAAACAATGCATTATATCAATAAAATTGTATAACTGATTTGTATTACTCCTGTTTTCCGCCTCTCTTCTGCCGTGTGTCCTTTCAGCGTACAGAAGTGTTTGCCATGTCCCCATAGCCACTCATGGGCTGTCAGACTGTAATCTGGAGTGATTGAATGTGATTGGATGTGGCTGACTTTAACCAACACACATAAACTGACACACCCTCACACACACACACATTTCCTGAAGCTACCGTTGATGTATTCCATGCCACACTTTCCAAAATCAGACAGCCAATCTGCCTCAGGGCGATCACACGTTAACCAACCAATTTACAGTGGCACCTCGTACAACGCGGCAAATGCAAACTCATTAGAATTCAACTACACAGAACACGAACACACACGCAAATAGAATTTCATTAAAAACAAGGAAATAAGTTCCACTCAAGTCACTCATGCATCTTACATGACCATTAATGCTCTGTTAGCTAAGTACAACAAGTTGTGTATTTTCCTTATTAAGATGCATTATCATCAAATGTGAATGTAAGAGCACAGTTAGCCACACACTGGGGTCTTCCACACCCCGCTCCCTCTCGTTCTCTCTCCAGACGTGACATAAAAGTGTGAAAGAAGGCTGAGTGAAAGGAAAGAGCGTGGACAGGAATGAATTTCATGGTTATAACTCAGGAGAGAGCCGGTATTGTGCGGATTTGCAGTGGAACGTAGTGTGTCCCTGACGCCATGACTCCGGCTTTTTCACGTGTATGAGGGACTATGTTGCGTTTTTGATCTAAAGTACTGAGAATATTTCAATGGCAGGTGGACGGCAGGGGACACAGAGCTTGACAGATCTGGCTCAAGCTGAATTTGGAGGATTTGTGTTTTGGGCCTGTTCCTGGGGCGGTTTTGGTTTGTGGCATTTAATGAAAAGACACTCAGGGCAAATTCACTGAGCTGTATTGCTTTCACAGGATTTATTTTTATTTTATTTTACTTTTCCCAACACAAACATCTCCATCTTATTCAATACCAATCAATTTAACTGGCTGATAAATGTGCTGATGTAGAGTTGGAACGAATGAATGAATGAATGAACTAACCAGCTAACTAAATACAAAAAAATACTTATTTTATTTCAGCTATTTTTTATTTTCATTTAGTTTATTTCATTTATTATTTTCATTTAGTTTAAATTGATATGCTAAAATAACTAAAACTAAACCTGAAATAAAAAAATAATAATATAAGCATGTGAATATGTAAAATAACTATGTAAAAAAAAAAAACTAAATATAAAATATAAAAAGCACAAAAGCATAAAAAATATTACAAATTATAAATGTATAAAAATAATTTTAAAAAAATCATTAAATTAAAAAAAATGAAAATATAAAATTAAAACTAATTAAAGTTATTAATAAAACTATAACAGTATCTAAGTGTAATAAAAATAACACTGGCTGCAACTTTACATCATATCATGGTTCATTTATATGATTTTAAATATAATCAATATATACATACTGTATATATATATATATATATATATATATATATATATATGTATGCATGTATGTATGCATATGTATTATTTGATAACATTATATTATTTTATAATACTTACAAATAGTCAGACGAAGTTGCGTCATGAATTTATGGGAATGTTTGCACAGTTACCCAAATACTATTACTAATACAGTTACTGTAACAACAAATAAACAACGCTTTTAGCAGCATGCTTAGTAAACTCCCCCTACAGTGATGAAAATGTGATGGCTGATTCCACCTCAGTGCAACATGTTTCTGTGAGCCTGATCCATGGGCGTCATATGAAGACCTCCATATTGATGGGTGTTAGTCTAATTGAGGGAGAGGGAGATCTGTTTGCTGAGGCTTGATTCACAGTCTGTCAAAGTGATGGAAACAGGATGCTGTTTCTACATGCAATCAAGGATTACAAAGATTATGCTGTGGATGCATGTGTATCTGTGAGTGTGTGTGTACGTGGGTTAAGGGTGCACACATCACCAACAAAGTTGAATTTCCCATTCAAAGATGATTTTATCCAATATAACAGTTATTTTCCCCCTTGTCAGGTGCATAAACAAACCAAACTGAACGCTAATAGGTTTTGTGCATTTATTTTTGCCGGCAAATGGGCGTGATGTAAATTTCTCGCCTTGTGGTGCATTTAATGCACGATCGCTGCCTCATGCTAAATGGCTGTTATTTGCGGACACAAGTCAGCAGGTGTTCACTGAAGCCGTTAGCCGGGTCTAAATGAACAGGGCTGGGGGGAAGGATCCATTCTCTTGATAGGCTGTTGCACAGTAAACACTGACCCGGGCCTGACCTGATCAGACAAGTGCTTTTACTCATCAGCTCTGCAAATAGGTACAAGTGCCATTAAGGCATTAATTTGGACCTCCCACCAATCTAACTAAGGACAATGTGCACAACACACACACACAAGTAATGATACACAAATCAGCGGGATGGTAATCAGAGGGGTCGTAATGCATTTCCACCGTCAGAGCAACAAAGACCTCAGAGTGAAGACAAGCCAGATGCTAATGAAACACAGAAAACAGTGTGTGTGTGTGTGTGTGTGTTTGTATATACTGTATATGTTCCCTGGACCACAAAACCAGTCATAAGTAGCACGGGTATATTTGCAGCAATAGCCAACAATACATTGTATGGGTCAAAATTATCGATTTTTCTTTTGGGCCAAAGATCATTAGGATAATAAGGAAAAATTATATTCCATGAAGCTATTTTGTAAATTTCCTACCGTAAATACATCAAAACTTAATTTCAGATTAGTAATATGCATTGCTTAGGACTTAATTTGGATAACTTTAAATGCAATTTTCTCAATATTTAGTCAAGTCAAGTCAAGTCTGTTTTATTGTCAATTATTCCACATGTGCGTGTACATGTGATAATATTTCATAATATTACAGTTGTATTGTATTTTTTTCTTCATATTTTAATTTTAATTCAGTCTTTAAAAAAATACATATTACCATCCCATGTGTGCATGTGTGTATGTGTGTGTGTAATATTGTATCACATCAATAACAATTTTGATGTGTCAATTTAGAATGTTTATCCTGTTCCTTTTTGCCACATAGTGCAAGCTGTGACCGTTAAGTGTTCAATATTCTGTCTCGCTGCATTTTTCAAAGCAAACACTGCTTATAATACAAACCCCCCCCCCAAAAAAAATCAAAGGCATATAACAGTGGGGAAGTATGAGAAATAGGATGTAGGCTTCTCAAATGTATAATAGACAGGAAGAGAGAGTACTAATTGTGTTTCTAAAGAGAACAAGTGCAGACACACATCTTTATACAAGTGGATGACTTCCTTTCCTAAGTAGGCAAACACTTACGAGACAATATCGGTTCTGCTAACAGTAGCTCATCCAAACACACACGTGCACAGCACACAAACAAATACCCTGCCTTCTGTAGATTGGTTTCGTGTGAAGCTCCCGCCACCTTTGTCCTAACATCCATCCTTCAGTTCAGCTTGCGTTTCCTTTTATTTACCTCACTCTCTGTCTCACAGACAAAGCAAAGCAGTTGTTGAGGAGTTCCCCTCCCCGCATCTCTCCAGTACGCTGCCATTGTCACCATGCATCCTGCTGCTGTAGAGTGTGTGTGTGTGTGTGTGTGTTTTAGTGTGATCGACAGAGGTTTACGGCTAAATGAGGGGTGTGAAAAAGACAAAGACGGAGAGGAGAGTGGGAGGCTGACAGAGCAGCACCACAAAAGCACTTAACAACTTCACACACACCCTCTCTCTTTCTCTCTCTCCCTCTCTTTTAGTGGTGACAGACTGACAGCTCCTCTCCGTGAAGTTAAATGTCAGATGCAGTACTCGGCTTCTCCCTGTGTCTTCACTCCTCTCTTTTCACTATGTCTTGACAGGTGCCACTGCCGCGTTTTTATGTTCCGCAAAAAATGGGCCCAAACTCAGCCGCTCGCCGACTCACTTACAGCTTCCTTTCTGACCTCTGTCCACTCCGTCTTCACTTTATCACATCATTTGCTCCATCCCAGTTTCACTCACTGGATTTTCCTCCTTGTGTAGGATATTTTTGGTTTAAGCACTTTTTTGTCAGGCCTGCAGGGCAATCGCACAATTGTTACTAAGTTTTAAACTTCCTGACACAGCAGATATCCAGCGCCCACTATGCCCACACGTCAGCAAGATCAGTTAAAAAAAATCGTAATAATGTTCCTTGAGAGTTTGGAGAAAGTGTATCACAAGTCAACAATCCATAAAAAGTTGATTATGAATTTCACTTTAGTCCCAAATGCACATCTTGCAAAATTTCACACCGTCATCTGCATCACAATCCATGCAGTTTTCTGTTCAACCAGGAATTGTTTTTGTACTAGGACACATTTGTCATCACACATTTCCATCTGCCCACGGTTTGCATGTAAATGTGAATTACCCTCAGCGTATACATCACAGTTAGATATTAAAAAAAGAAAAACAGAAGATTGCATAGAAATAACTACCATTTCATGTGATGCACATCAACATTAAACAAACCTACTCTGTATTATGAAGGAAATGAAACGTCCATCTCGACATGTGAGCATAAGAAAGGTAGGAGAATAAAGTGAGTCATCCTGTCATTCTGTTCTTATAAAGGAAGGAAGTGAGAATCATATTGTTAAGAATACTAAACTCCTCTGACAGAGGCTGACAGGTCTCCACTGCTGAGAAGAAACTCAAAGACAGAGCTAGCAATAGCACAACAATTGATGTAAGTGGACGCCAGTCGCTACTGTTTACCAAACTCTATACTTTTATCTTTTTTCTATCAGTTTCTTTATGCTGAGTCCAAAACATCATTAAGCTACTGTTCAAAACATTTGGGGGTCAGTAAGATTTTTCATGTTTTTGAAAGAGGTTGCTTATTCTCACCACGGTTGCATTTATTTGATAAAAACAACAACAACAACAACAATACAGTAAAAAAAAAAAAACAGTAGTATTGTGAAATATTACTGCAGCTTAATTTAATTTATTTTAAAATTGATTACTGTGTCAATCCTTCAGAAATCATTCCAATATGCGGATTTAGTGCTCAAGAAACATTTCTTATTATCAATGTTGAAAGCTGTTGTGCTATATATTTGTGGTGAAAACCGTTAATTTAGTTCAAAATAACAGCTATTACACATTATTACACAAGTGTATGTTTTTTTTTTTTTACTGTCACTTAATCAATTTAATGCTTCCAAAAAATATATTAATTTCTTTAAAAAAGCTAATAAAATGAATGTGCATACAAAGGTGCAATTCATTTAGTGAATTCTCCTCTGACTGTGGCGCATAAATGTTTTACACACTTAAATGCAGAGAACAAGAACAAGTTAACTATGAATTGTGGAATCTTAGTGACAGTCCAGTGGTGTTACATCTACACCTGGGATTAGTCCACAGGACAGTGAGATGAGGTCCAGTGGTGTTACATCTACACCTGGGATTAGTCCACAGGACAGTGAGATGAGGTGCACGCTTGGCTGGATTGTGCCACCTGGTATTATATACAAGGCAAAAGTTTGGCAAAAACCTTTACAGCAGAACTAAGAGTTTAGAGCTAAAATTTGCATTAGAGGAGAAGATATAAAATTGGATTTCCAAAATACCAGTGCTTGAGAGCCAGTAAAGCAGTAGAATTAATGTTTTAGAATAAGACAATAAATAAATAACTGAAAAAAATAAATGACAAATAATTTAAAGAGACAAATAAATTTAAAGGGCCCGATACTGAGCTCCTGTACTCGTACTCGTAAAAATGCCCCGATACCAAACGCCGATACTACACAACATGTGATAAGTGCCATATTCAGACAAAGAAACACTGACAACAGAACAACAGACAGCAGAATGTAGTAATTGTTATTAGAGATTAAGGATGTCTACGAAGTATATGTATGTAATGAATATAATGTTAAACATTCTGTATTTACGCCTGTATAGCTGATGTGCACAAGCTGATGAGCAAAGCACGCTGAGTGGATTGAGCGCGCGGCGGTGCAGATGTGCGAGCTTGACGAGTGAATATACCTTTCTCACAAACATTACTGGAAAGTTTGTAGTTCGGTCGGATATGTCAAAAACAAGTAAGTAAAACAATGCACAAGTTACTTAACGGTAGGGAGAGAGACAGAGAGAGAGAGAGAGCGCACTTCTGTTGTGTGATCTTTGATGTTCACTCACTTAGCACGCATCATTTGGATTCAAACTAAATCGTAAAAATAAGACCATTTATAGGGGCATTCATTATAAACATTATTTATTTTCAAGCGGCTTACACGACTTTCTGGCGAAAGTGAATCAAGCAGCCAGTGTGAAATGCGCTAGGCTGTACTACTTTTCCCTCTCGTACGTGCACGCGTTGTGCATGTTTTGCTTGCTTGAGTGTTTCTGAATTATATGAGTAGTTTTGGAATATAAATCGCAGCACGCATCAGATGAAAAAAACACGACTTCCATTTCTGAAAATATCCGTTAGGATATTTATAACGAGTGGTTCCCTGCATTATTACAGCGAAGCCCATGATTACAGTACTAAGCCGCTGCAATGGAGCAGCTCTAATGCTATTAAATTAAAGATGATGTACCATAGAGCAAAACAATTAACAGTGAAAGTAACAAAAACTTGTCAAATACATATTAATGGGCATAATTAAGTGTGAAAATAACCAAAGGATATACAGTCAAATAAAAAATTATTCAGAGACCAGATATAATTTTTTATATTTTTTTTACTAGTGGGTGCAGGCCACTATTGTTCATTTACGTAAGTGAGGATAGCAAAATAATGTAAACTGTGAAAATTATACCCAAAAATTCTTCACACAGTGGACTACCAGTAAAACTGATACAATTTGGGACCAAAAATTATTCAGACCGAGTCTGGGAAAAAAAATTGGTTTCAGGTTTGCATGAACCTGGATGACAGCATGCCCAGGAGACTACAGGCTGTCATTAATGCTAAGGGTTGCCCGACTAAGTATTGATAGTTGTGTAAATACTGTCATACTAACAGCTGTCTGAATAATTTTTGGTTGATTCCATTTGGTTGATCCATTACATACCTTTCTATCAAAGTTATCTAACATTATCAAGCTGAATTTGTTCTGACACAGTTTAACTCTGAGTTCTTGTCATATATTATTACCATTTTCTAAACTATAATGAATAAACTGTGATAATGTGAGAAATGTTGAAGGTGTCTGAATAAATGTTGGTTTGACTGTATCTATTTGATAAATTAAGTTAACCAAATAACATTATACATACTCTTTTGGTTTCTGTACCAAATATTTAAAAAATATACAAATGCAATAAAAAATATAGGCAAATACAAAAAATAAAAGTATTGGTATCGGGGCAAATACTGGAAAAAGTGGTATCGGTGCATCCCTAAAACCTATGATTGTTGTTCTTCTATGGAAAACTGGTTACCAACATAATAAAAAATATCTTCTTTGTGTTCCGAAGAAGACAGCAAGCCATACAGGTTTAGAATAACATGAGGGTGAGTAAACAAAAAACAAAAACAAAAACGTTTTTGGGTGAACTATCCCTTTAAGAAAAAAATTCAAAATTCAATCTTAAATTCCTTCAAAACTGATTAAAAATAGACTGATTTATCTATTTACATTAAGCAGTTCAAATGGAATCAATTGAAAAAAAAGAGAACAAGAAAAGAAAGCATAGGAACATCAATACAAAGCTGCCTTTGGCAGGACAATGTTGACTTAAAAGTTCAGCGCTTTCAGGAGGAGACTGTGGGATCAAGTATCTCTAAGGGGAACTTCAGCACAGTCCTCTTGCCTCTAAACCAAGTAGAACGGTCAAAGAGCAAGCGCTGCCGTTATCACTTTTATACATGTACCAAAGAAACATCTCCCCTCTGGGCTTATCTTTAGCTCTGAGCAGTGAATTAGGGAGGGGGTATGGGAGTGGTGCTGGGGTGGATGTTGGTATAAATCACATCAAGGTTCGATTTGGCACTTTAAGGAGAAATAAAATCAAAACCTCAACCTCTCTCCTCCTCCCTGCTCTCTTTTTAGCTTTCTTCCCCTGTTTCTCTGCACAAATCACCTCTACTCTGTCCGTGTCTCCCTCGGGTTATATGAGGCTGAAGATGCAGCTGAGGAATGGAGAGATTAGGAACACACTCCTACATTAATACGTCACAAATTGCATGGCATTTAAGATCCAGAGAGTGTGCGTGTGCGTGTGTCACAGTCAAAGCTGGGACTGACACACATCCATGCTCTCTGACGATCCTGGATTAGAGTCTGTTGATGTGTTTTTGAAGCATGAGTGTGTCTGTGCATGTGTGTGAGAGAGAGTGCATCCCTGGCACTGCTAATGCTACATTTGTGCTGAGATAGGCCTGTTCTGAATCTGCTCTCAAAGGCTTATTTGGGTTCCATTAATGATGGCCTCAACCAGTAATCTCTCTAAATTGGAAATCTGATGAGAAGTAAAAAAAAAAAAAAAAAAAAAACTTTCAGTTGGGAGAGTGCATATGCTGCTGTTCCTTCCCTTAGGAGAGCGAGGAGGGGATGTAGGGCGCGAGAGGAAGAGAGAGTCGTAATCGTGTCTCCGATTTAGCCTGCTTTGCATTTAGTGGAGTCAGGACCAGGATGCTCAGTGCTCCTCTGTCGTCATTTGAGATGATAAAGACGCCGCTCAGGAAATTACACACAGTTCTACAGCTTTTCCTGAATCCTTTTACAGCTTCCAGACCGCACCACAGTATAAGAATATCTCTGCAAATCTTTCATTTTACCATCATGACATAAACGGCGGGGATTAGCAACCCTCTTTGGTCTGCTGAACCTCAATGACCTACATTATTTACTGAAGCTCCCAATGAGATATTAAATAATGTTCTGGACATTCAATCAATCTATAACACAACTCTCTGGAATATTTGACTCTGACTGGTCAATCATGGCATTCAGTGGTCAAATCGTTTTATGTAATGACTGCTAAATTCTATATATTGTTGCCGTTGCTGTTTCATGATTTTCTTACTGCTTTTTTTTTTTTTAAACTTCAAATTAAATGTCTAATTACATTTCTTTTTTTCCTTACATTTTTGGTTAGCAGTATACATATTTAGTGTAAGCAGAGTAACATACAGTCAAGTGGCCATTATTGCAAAAGTTATTTTTACAGACTCTCTCTCTCTCTCTCTCTCTCTCTCTCTCTCTCTCT
>NW_015505353.1:584873-599397 GCF_001515645.1 Sinocyclocheilus grahami
ATATATAATATAAATAAAGTATTATATTTTGACCAATTTGTTTTATTTCACACAAATTATTTTTACTAATGTTTTACACTGTTTTTCTCCCTACAGAAATATCATAAACCTGCAGTTCCAATATGAACCACTAAGGTTGGAAATGTGGTGAAAAATTATAACTTTGCAGACTTGGAATTATTATTATTATTTTTTTTTAATTTCCAGGTTTTTCCATGTCCATGGAAACCCTGCAACATGCCAGTCTGGAAATAAACATGGTTAACTAACACTAACTATTAACTACACAGTTCTGCTTCCCAGTCTCATCTCTTTATATTTGTCAGATATTATGTAACAGCTATCATGCACTGTCACACTGTAAAACAAAAGACATCAATATATTTTTCCAGCTGAAATGCTAAGACACTGGAGATGTGTGTTGTCTTGTAGCTGACAAACATGTGCTATAAGAAACAAGCATCATGGGAAGCCCAGCCCAGCCATCAGCCCCATGGAGACCAACGCATGACTTCCCAAAGTCTTTTTCCCGTTCATAGGCCATGGCAAATTTATGGGATTTACAAACATAGCGGAGAGGAGGGCAGCGAGAGGCAGAGAAGAGTGAGATGGATTGACAGAGCAGGAGGGGAGGAGAGGAGGAGGGCAGCGAGAAATGAGGATCAGAGGAGGTCAAGCAGAGGATTGGAAATGGAGGCGCAAAGGAGACAGAGAAGAGTGAGAGTGACAGTGAAGAGACAAAATGAAGGGAACAGATTAAAAGAGAAGAGAAACCAGAGAAAAAAGTGAGAAAAGACGAAGAAATTAAGGCATAAATTAACACAGAAGAAAAAAAGACAACACAAGATGAGAAGAAATGAGACAAGACCAGAAGAGAAGAAACAACAAGATAACAGACAAGATGAGCTAAAATCAAATTTTGAGACAAATCATAATGAAAAGAGAACAAATGAAGAGACTAAACCAACGAATAAACAGAGATGATAAAAACTAAAAATTACATGAGTAGAGAAGAGAGGAATAAAGAATGAAAGAGTTGAACAGTTACCGAGATGAACAGAGAACAATAGAGAATAAACAAGGCAAGTGGAGAATAGATGGAAACAATTTAGATGAGTAGAGAAGAGAAGAAAATAAAATAAACGATATGAGAAGAAAATAAGTGAATAGACAAGTAGGTAAGAAAAAAATGATAAGTAGCAAAGAGAAGAAACAAGATGAATTGAGAAGACAATAGAAGAGATGAATAGAAAAGAAAAATGAAAAGATAAGAGCCAAGATGAAATGAGACAGCCAAAATGAAATGATGAGATCTGAAAAGAGAAGGTCTGAGAATCCGAGACGAGAAGAGAAGAGAAGAGAAGAGAAGAGAAAGGAGTCAAAATGAGACTAGACTAGCAGAAAATAAATGAGACGAGACGAAAAGAGAAGAGAAAACAGAAGTGACCCACCCATTTTATCTTATCATGTGTGTAATGTCCGCTCTTATCCCCTTATCACTATAAAATGTAATTTGCCCAATGGCATGGAAATCATCATTTAGGGGCGAAACAGATACTCTCCCGCACAGGCCAACAGAGAATATCCAGCACATTTACATATGGTCTCTCTCTCTCACGCACACACATACTGAGACAGAGTGAAGAACAGAGGGCCCAGAGTTAACAGGCATAAAAAGCAGTGTGCTTCACCGAGAGTGCAGATAAATGTCACACACAGCGGCATTTCATTGAGCCTTCGGAGCGTTCTAAAGGTGCCTCCCACTAGATAAACCAAAAGAGACCTCGCTGTTTGTGTGTCCGTGCGCGCTCTTTTCCTAACACACATCTTATCTACTTCAAAATCTACATCTCTTTTACCCCGAGACCCTGTGCTTTTTCCCCACAGCACGAGACTTTGGTGGAAGTCAATGGCTGTTTGTGAGAAAAGAGAGAGAAAGAAGGGAGGAAAACAAAAGCTGGCCATGAATAACTCTGACTCCAGCAGTTTTGTGGGGTTTGAAAGAGACTCTTGAATAATGGACTGCCTTTCCCCAACAGAGGCGACAAGCCTCAGACAAACTTATTTATAAACACGAGAACAATGGACAGGCGAAGAAAAGAAACACACTTCTAGCAGAGGAAATATTCACGGGGCGACGTCGTACAGACAGATGTGGGTATTGACATCCCAGGCTTATTTCGAAGCAAAGATGAGACAAATAATAAATACAAGGACACTACATGTCACCGTGATGTTGCTGTTTGCTTGGGGGGTAAATATGAATATGACACAAAAAAAAAGAAGAAAAAAAATAAACCTATATTTATGGCTAGAGGACTGAATTTCAAATTTGCCCCATTCATTATGCTATGACAAGCTCTTAGGAAGTGTGGAAGTCTTCAAAAAATTCCCTTCCCTGCTCGATACATCAAACTTATGCCCCTTACACTCCAGCATTAGCTCCTGAAAGGCGGAATAGGTCGATCTGTCACTCATACAAATAGGCCGACCCTCTTTCAAGGAAAGATGTTCTCGTTCTTCTCCCTGTCATCTTCCTTTCCTCGCTCGTTTGCTCATTTATATGCAGCTGATAAAGGCATGCTGGTTATTTCATATATTGACTTCTGGCATGTGACAAACAGGGGCTACATTTAATTAGCCTTTAGTCATTGAAGACATGCTGATCAAGGGTGATAAAGTGTGCGCGAGAGAAATGCAAATGGTTAGAAAACCTTACATTTATTCTGACCTCGTGCATTGCAGTGGATCTTTCCTTCTCTTTAATGTCTAAAGGGGCGTTAGCACATGCGTCGATCCAGAAGTCAAGTTTAACGATCTGACAGTGGGAGAGAAGACATTGACGCACACATGATCAATCTCCTGTGAGATACTGTGGAGTGTAGATAGGATATATATGATTTGTCTGTTAACGCATACACACCAGGGTTGCCAGATTTTCACGTCAAAAACCTGCCTAATTGCTACTCAAAACTAGCCCAATCGCATTTTGCGGGGGGCCCCCATTAAAACACGTTTTTTGTCAGGGTTCCCCTGGTAAAATTTGCATTCCAGGGGCGAAATATCATGTTATTGGGGTCTCTTCAACCCACGGACATGAAAAACAACAGTGTAAAAGTAGCCCAATTCTGTGGGAAAACCACATACTTGGCAACACTGATACACAATACCATTCAAAAGACTGGAGTAATGGCTGCTGAAAATCAGCTTTGCCATCACAGAAATAAATAATAATTTCACAATATTACACAGTATTTTCACTTACTGACCTCAGACTTTTGAACAGTGCTAGATAATAGTGCTATAATATAATATAATATAATATAATATAATACAATATAATAAAAATCATTATATAATATATTATATTATTATTTGTATTATTATTATTAAGGTTTTTAAAGTTTTGAGTTTAACAGGATATTGATGCTGTTTTTTTTTCATATGGTTGAAGCATTCAGGTGACCACAGGAAGTCATATATATATATATATATATATAATTATTATTGTTAGAATTGGTTTTAATTATTTGAATCTATCAAGTTACTGAATCAACATCTAGCTATCGTTGATTTTAAATATTTTATATTTTAATATATTACAGGATGTATGTACAGTATATTATATAATGTATACGCAATAAGCAAACATATGCACAGAGTCATTCCTCTTTCATATGCAAGTAAAATGAATAGTATAACTGAAATATACCCAAATTAACTGGGATTGAATTAAAGTCAAGTTTGTGAATCAGAATTCAGTTTGAAAAGTTTTGACTGGCAACCAATAACTTCACTAAATGCCTACCAGCGACCACCAATACTGCAACTTGGTGACCTGCAGCTATAAAATCAGTGCATGTGTGAACGGGGCATAAACCACATTGCAACCAGGCCAGAACTCATTTCTTCATTTATTTCCTAGGTCAGGCAATCAGACTGGCACACTTCTTGTTCCCAGACCTCTGCCCTTGCCCTCCAAAAAGAGAGAAAGAGAAAGAGCAAAAACAATGCTTACAAGAAAAAGCTCCAGATTTTTTTGTGGAAATTTGATTTTCTGTTTTGAAGTCTGCATGACTCACTCTTTGAAGTCGTTGGGGTATTCTCGTTCAGTCGTTGTCTGTTGGTTCAATTTTCTTTGGGCTATGATTATTTCCTTTAGAGCTTTGGTATTTCCCCCCCTCATCTCTCTATCTCTTCTGTTCTTGTCCTTTTTTCTGCCTTCTCGTTTTTGATGAGTGTTTACGAGTATCTCAGGGGAAACAGAGACTGCCTGCTGGGGAGCGAGGACGAAGATGGAAAGAACGGCGAGCTTAGCCGCAACGCATTCATCTGTCACACCAATCCCACGGCTGTGTGGACATACTCCTTTATGAAATGCGGATGGAAAGAGCGAGGGACGGGGGAGAAAGATGGACGAGGAGAGGAATGCGGTGCTCTCTTAATTAAAGGATGCTGCCGAAGTGTCTTCTGAAGCAGGGATAATAGCCATAAGCTCTCTGTCCTGTCTAATCTCCTGAGTTACTACATTAAAGACAGCCTTAATTAAGCCCCTTAGGACCCCCGTTGTAGAGCTTATAGGAAACAGTGTCGCTGTCCGTTCGGCTCCCAAAAAACACACGACGAGGTCTAGCATGCAGCCTCCACCAACACCTGCATTAGAAGCCATGTTATCATATATCTGTATCCCTCAACCGCACAACGCCCCCTCGAACTCCTGTCCGAAGTGATCAAACCTAACAAGGGTGGAAGCTACACTAGGATGCATCTCCCTCCCTCTGTTTTAATACAACGATTAGACTGGCTAAATATCGAAAAGAGGATCTTGTATGCCTTAATCTCCTGCTAAGCTCCATTTTGTGAGATGGGTGTGTACCGGTGGCTAAGACGATCAGGCAGTAAATAAGGGCTTTAGTACCTGGTTTGGCCTGATATCCAATTGTAAGCTGGCAAACAGCAGCTGCCACACATTCCGGTACAACTAGCTTGACTTCAGACCTAAATGTGACTCGACACTGCTCGGTTTCAGCATAACAGATACTAAACTCCATGTCTGTTTGGACTAGATCTACATATGTGCTCAGTTTGTTTTTTTGTTTTTTTTTTTCATTCCTGAACTGATTTCAGGAGAATTTTGTGCATCATATAGACTAGGGTGCAATCTGTATGCCCTGTTGACAGCTAAGCTAAGGCTTCAGCCCTCCTTTAACTCCCTTTCTTCTGTTTCTCTCTGTCGTGCTCAGACCCTTTGGCAGATATCTGGCAGAAAGGACTAGACAGACCAGTGATTACGACCAAGGCACACATTTAGCCTTCAACCCTGCCTAATGCTGAGAGATTAAAGCCAAGGGATCGAGAAGAGAGGGAGAGAAAGATATGCCTCAGTGCCCTGCTTTCTGCATAGCTCTGATTAAGGATGGCCAGGTCAGTGAGGCTGTGAATCGCCCACAAAGGAGGCAAGGGTCAGCACAAACAGGCTGTTGTCACCAGTAGGTCTTCTCTCAGGGTGAAAAAGATGCCCTTGTCACAGTTTTACATTGTAGGGTTCACAAAAAGGATATGTGAACCAATTGAGCCAGGGAGCAGCTGTAAATTAAGGGCATTTTATACAGTACACAATATATTTTACGTTATAGATGGAACTCATGTTTTAAGCTTAAAGCACATGTGCTTTTGAACCACATAAAAGATCAATGAATTATTAAATTAAATAAAAAAACTACATTAATTGTAAATCAGTCAGTCAAAGGAAGTCCATGGGGTTCTCAAATGGGTTATAGGTGCTATTAAACTAAATAAATATTGGTGGGGTGTTCAAATTAGGGTCCTGTAAAACAATATTAAGCATAAATGAGTTAAAAAAATTATCATAGTAGTAGTAATAATTATAAATAAACAAATTGCCATCTGCTACTTGTGAAAGAGCCTTACACGTAGTGTTTTAAGTTCCACCTTCGTTTTGCTGTCTCTCTCAATAAATATGAAGCTACCCCACAGTTATTGCGTTCCATATTAAAGTGGCCTTTTAGTACCAGAAAACTGACAATGAATGTTCTGTCTCTATGAAGCCAAATATGGGTGGTTTATACCTGGATCAGGCAGAAAGTTGACGTCCCATGCTAAAGCCTCATTGAAGAGCATGCTGACCTTGAGACAAAGAGTGTAGATTACTCAAAGTCAGGATGGGAGAAACACTAGCGTAAGACAGCCTGAGACACCCTGCGCTCTTCACTAAAGCTCTCACTATCGCTCTTTCTTTATCCACAGAATAGATTACACGTCCCTACTAACGGCTGACTGACATATCACCACGCATATGCAAGCAGTCTGCTGCCCTCAAGACAGAGGAAAGAAGAAGAAAATTGAGGGAGAGAAGAAAGAGAGAGAGAGAGTAAAAAGAATGGTAGAACAGAAGTGTCAAAATGATTCAGCTTTACAGGAAGACACATTGTGCCCTGCTGAAAAAAGACTAATGTGCCTAATGATTTTTGATTACGTGTGAGGAGACGCTGTGAAGAAACCTCACTAAATAATGTCTCATGTTCTCTTTCTTCTTCTCTTCCTCTCTCTCTCTCCTTTTCTTTCTTTATTTATATTTCTCTCCTGTAAGATTGTGTTATCTAAGGCAAACAGTTTGCAGCTGAGGGGGAGAAAACTCAAGGTGAGACTAGCGGTGGCAATATTAAATAAAATGAGGAGTGCAGAGATAGATGGGATGGGTGTGTTCGGGGTGAGAACTGACCACAGCTCTGGGCCAATGGAAGCACAAAGCAATATGTATCCCTGGAGACCAAACCGAACATAAAATCAAACCATAAATGACCATAACTACCATTACTAAACAGCAACTAATGTCAAGTAGAGGTCAGTTTTCCCACAGTTTGACCTGTACACATGCATTAAATAAATAAATAAATAAATAGCAGTTGGTGTGGTGTTCAAATGAGTTATAAGGCTGCATTTCTCTGACCAAAAATACAGTAAAACTGTAATATGGTGAAATATTATTACAATTTAAAATAACCATTTTCTATTTTAATATTTACGTCTGATATGGGTTTCAGCAGTGGGTGTGGTAAAATGGCTCAATAGCACCACCTATACACTTTCAACGATGTGCCCCTCAAGCTGCGTTTCACGTACATGTACGAAAATCAGTAGACACATGTAACTCACCAATACCTACGAAAAAGTCCCCTGGAATGAAATCCGAATCCCAACAGGAAGTCAGTTATTTCGAATTTTCCCAACAAATTTTGTGCCATTTTTGCCATTTTCAAGGCATCGTATTTTAACAAACTCCTCCTAGAAATTTTTTTCAGATCAACAACAAATTTGGTCTGTCTAATCTAAAGCCCTTTGTGACGTTAAATTGCGAAGATCTTGTTCGATGTTTCGCCATGGAAAAAGTTGTTGTTGTAACTCAGCCATACAATGTCCAATCTGCCCCAAACTTCACAAGTTCAATAAGAGTCCTGGCCTGAACACATCTAAATGCCAACATTCCGTTACAACCATAGCGCCACCTGCTGGCAACAGGAAATTACTTGTTTTACACTAACTTAAACATGCACTGTACAATTTGCACCAAACTTTACATTTAGTAAGAGGCCTGGCCTGAAGACATCTACATGCCAATATTCTGTTGTAGTCATAGCGCCACCAGCTGGAAGCAGGATGTTTGGCACATATAAATGACTGACATATTCCTTCTATATTTACCTCTTTAAATGCATATTGCTCACCATTCGCTGATTTCATAAAGCCACCGGGTGGTGGTGAGTCCAGGTGCAAGGGACCTTTCAACGCTGCTTGTAGCTTTGATTTAAAATGTAATTTATTGCTGTGATGCAAAGCTGAATTTTCAGCATCATTTCTCCAGACTTCTACAGCATTCCAATATGCTAATTTGCTGCTCAAAAATCATTTCTCATTATTATCAATGTTGGAAAAAAAGTGCTGCTTAATATTTTCTTGAACAGCAAGTTTGAATTTGTTTTGTAACATTATAAATGTTTTATTGTCACTTTTGATCAATGTAATCCTTGCTGAATATAAGTATTACTTAAAAACAATAATTAATAATAGATAAATAAACAGATATTAATATACATATTTGTGTTTGAAACCATAACACTTATTTTGATTTTAT
Organism: Sinocyclocheilus grahami; assembly: GCF_001515645.1. Lineage (NCBI taxonomy): Eukaryota > Metazoa > Chordata > Actinopteri > Cypriniformes > Cyprinidae > Sinocyclocheilus > Sinocyclocheilus grahami. The sequence continues at coordinate 593,026 of NW_015505353.1, forward strand.
CAAGACTTGAGTGTGAATATTTGAGTAAATCTGACACACGCATACCCTCACACACACAGGGTTTGTAGCAGCAGGAGCTGAGAGGATCTGTTGTGGATAAACAGATGGACAGTGTCTTCTTCCTCTTGCCGTTGTGGTGGGGAGGTGTATGCTCAAGTGATCTGCAGAGGCCCGAGGAAGACACGAGATCTGTGTCCGCGTACACACACATGCTCAAACACAAATTTAAATACACTTGGCTATTCATTATACAAGACGTGAAACTGAAAAAGTGGAATATTAATGAAGAGTAGCAGAGTGTTTATAATGGTAAAACATCTACATTCATCTTGCGCCTTATTTACACACTCACAACTTATTACCTCCTACTCGTCAGCCTAAAACCTCAAGCTAACCTATCAGTGCTGAGTGATTCATAACCACTGTAGTCTTACTCAGAACGACCCAAGGCTATACCCACTCTTCTGTCCCATCTCCTATCCTCTCCTGTGGCTGGCCGCATCTGGTGAAAAGTGGTCTGTTTTAGAGAGTCAACATTTTCGGTGTTGTGGGTAATGGACAGACAGAGCTGGCCAACAGCCAGGAATGGTGAAATGGCGGGAAAGAGGGATAAAATGGAGCCCACACAGATCAAACTGAGAAGGTATGCTGCAAAAGTGACTTTTAGCAGTATGCCAGTTCTGAGTACTTGAGAAGAGACTGAGAGACAGAGCAAGCAGTGAGACAGCGAGTGACCTCTCTGAGTGTGGCGTCCGGTCAAGCAGAAGAAGGAGCGGATTGACCATGACCTGCACGGACCTGCACTGCTGCTGTCCCTATATCCCTTGCTCCACGCACATGCACAGCGACTCACGGCCGGGATAAGAGGGTATGACCTCGGTGTTTATTTCCCCCTGGGGTATTCAGTCACTCACTCAAACTGCAAACTGCTGTGGTCACAAGTCCCATCTAAAAAGGCGTGTATACCTCTAAAAGGTACATCAACATTCGTTTTAATGCACAGAGGTGGCATAAATGTATTCACACAGGATTTCCAATAGTGTGACAAAAAATGAATCACAAGTTGATTGTTGACTCTTTGCACAGCTGACTGAAAACAAGACACAGAATAACTGTTAAGATGAGGATAGAATGTAGATTAAGTATGCTGGTAGACTCTGGTGATGCACGATGCAAATGCCAGAGCAAATGCAAAAGTTATCAGACATTAGATTAGCTCAATCAAACTGCAGCTTTTCTGAAATAATTTAATATTTTCATTCAGTAAGGCTGTATTAAATTGATCAAAAGCAACATTAAAGACATAACGTTACACAAGACTCTAATTCAAATAAATTTTCTTTTGAACTTTCTACTCATCAAAGAATTCTGAAAAAAATTAATCATGGTTTCCACAAAAAATATTAAGTTTTGAACACTGATAACAATATTCATAATATTATGTTTCTTGAGCAAATCAGCATATCTGAATGATTTCAGAAGGGTCATGTGACCCTGAAGACTGGATTAATCGCTGCTAAAAATTAAGCTTTGACATCACAAGAATACATTACATTAAAATATATTAAAATAGAAAAGAGTTATTTGAAATTGTAATAATATTTCACAATTTTACAGTTTTTACTGTATGTTGGATCAAATAAATGCTGCCTTGGTTCTTTCCAAAACATTTAAACTGAAGTGTATATAATTCTAACCTCAAATAATAATAATTTTGGCTCTAGCACAAATGAAAAGTCTGACTATGTGCATGTACGGCCAGTATAGACTGAAGGTTCGCTTTCTCACTGTCCATCCGCGCTGCCATGAGGCTGAAAAAGACTCCCACAGGGACTGGTAAAGATTGACCGATAGATTGAGAGATCGATAGATGAGTGAGAGATACTTCCTCTTGTGTTCATTGAAACCCCAACTTAATTTTCCGTTCCTTTACTCATCTCACCATCTCTCTTACACCTTATGGGAATAGTTCACCAAATATGAAATTGTCATCATTTACGCAATCTCATATTGTTCTAAATCTGTATGACCTTGTTATAAAGAGCACAAAAGGTGATTTTTTTTTTTATCGACAAAACATGCTGGCCATTTCAGTACAATACATGTCAGTGACGGCTGCGACTGTTAAGCTCCAAAATGACAAAAAAAAGCACCAAGAAGCATCATAAATGTGATTCATAACACTATGAACTATATCCCAAGTCTATATATATATATATATATATATATATATTAGAGGTCGACCGATGTATCGGTTTTGCCAATTAATCGGCACCGATAGTTGATTGCTGGAACTATCGGTTATCGGCAAAAATCCATGCCGATAGTTTTCCGGGTTGCGTCCATTGCTGGAGCGGCTGAGAAGGGTCTGCTGTCATTACACAGTGCGAGAGCGGCCTCTAGTGGTTGAAATCACTGACAGCATGTGCTATTTGTTTAGACACGTGATACTGCACGCTGAACAGAGCGGGAAACTTCAGACGTGAATTTAAATGCAGAATGCCGACAGAAAATCCTGCCACGCCACAGAGCGCCATTCACATAGTTTTCCTTTAAATCACATTATATTAGTCCCGAATCATTGTTAATGTACATAATGAATTGTGTATTGTGCATTTTCAGCAAAACGTTTGTCTTTCTGTGGCTCGAATAAAGTCTGTGTGCTTCATTTATAGAGCTATAATATAGGTCGCGCTTTCTCTTTCCTTTTGCTCCGTTTTTTAAACACCGAACTTCAAACTTATCTATGCCAAATTGTTCATTCTTGAAGTAAACTTGTGTCTGTTTGGTGATTAAATAAACTGTTTTAGACCGCTGCTCGAGGTCAACGCGTCCGGAGTGTGTGTGATACCGGTGAGTTCTCCTAGACTCAGCGCTGCGCTTTTATTTTGATTAGATAATCATCAAGTGTTCAAGAATAGAAGCAGTTAAAGTGTGAGAGTATACATACAATATCCATATGTATCAACCCTCTACATTGCGAGTAAATCACTCGCATATGCGACTAAATCTTCACTCTGGGCGACTAAATTATGTCTAATATTAGCCAATTGCTAATAAATTCTCAGATTTTACTCGCCAGTGTGTGAGTTGGAGGCTAAATATAAGTTTAGCACAGATATATTTTCACTCGCCGAACACTCTGAGCGCTTCAGAGTTTCCCTCTGTCAACTGATCTGTGATATTTTTCAGTTAATCTGAATGGATGTGCAACGCACCTGTATTTAATGTACCGTAAACTCTAGCGTGAAGAGCACGACTCGCTGTCGCTTTGTTTTTTGAGAGAGAATTGACGCGCTACTTATGCGCGCTACATGTAAACAATATTCTTTGTTGTATTTTGCTGTGAAATTAACGAAGTTCCTTTGGAATTCTTCCGCTTTTAAGAACTACCGCTTTCTCCGGTAGTGGGCGGAACTAATTATTATAATGCTTGACTGACTGATGTTAAGAGTGTACTTTCAGATATTTATAAAACTGCCATTTTACAAACAACCATTTTATCAGTCTGGCGAGTAAACAAAAAAATGTACTAGCCAGTGGCGATTCAATTGCCAAGGTGTTCGTAGAGGGCTGTGTATATCATTTTAATGCTATAGCCTTTGTGTATATATTTAAAGATGTGCATCTTTAAGCACGACAGTTGAAATTAAGTGGCATCACTTTAAAATAAGAGTCCATTTGTAGCATTAAGGTTAATGAAAGCTGTGTAAGTATTGTTCCTTGTTAGAGGGTGTTAATTTCAACATTTACTATTACTATTATTATTATTTTTACTACTACTACTATGGTATGGTTCAGTACTGTTTTTGTTAATAAAGCACTATTTTAGTTTTTGTTCAGTATCAATTTTAAAACAATCGGTTAAGGTGTTAATTTCTACATTTACTATTACTATTATTATTATTTTTACTACAACTACTAGTATGGTTCAGTACTGCTTTTGTTAATGAAGCACTATTTTAGTTTTTGTTAAGTATCAATTTTAAAACAATCGGTTAATTAAACGATATCGGCCAGTGTGGTCCAACCTAGCTATCGGTATCGGCAAAATCCACTATCGGTCGACCTTCTTTTCTTCTGATTTCTCTCACCTGCTTCTTTCATTCACTCACCAAAGGCATTTTCCTGTGAGAAAAAAAATCAACACTTCTCCCATCAGTGTCCCACCTCTCTCTGATTCCCTTCCCGTTGCCTCATTCCTCTAACAAACCCCCCGTTGACTGCAATCACACACCAATATGCAGCGATGCCTGCCTCTCACGGCAGCAGACTGCAAGACCAATTCTCACTCCGCCAATGAAGCCAGAATTGCTGATGGCTGTTGAATACTCTACATCCTATCCATGAGACTTTCTATCTTCAATCTCTCTCTCTTTTTCTCCAATCTCTTCTCTTTTCTCTGCCAAGTTGGCACATGAGAGGTGGGCACCAGTGCGGAGCTAGGTTAAATATAGACATGACTAATGACTTGATGACTAATGAAGGTACGCCAAAGAAATCACATGCCCTGATGCCCCAGCCCAGCCGTTTGTCACTCAAAAGTTGATTCAAGATGACGGGAGTTGAAGTGAGTGTCTACTGAGTGCACAACAGACAGACAGAGAAATTAAATCAGAGATGAGCTGTACAATTTCATCTTGGGGGGGAAAAATATGGGGTGGGATGGGAAAGGGAGTGTTTACATCTGTCTATGGCCGGTTTACTATATCCTTTAAACCACATCCTGACTAGGCGAAATGTGACACGTTTCCAAGTAATAGATCTGTCCAGAAGGAAAAAAAGAAAAAAAGAAAAGAAAAGTGAATACAAAATAAAGGTCAATAATGTGACATATTTGATGTAAAAAGAAATGTTGAATAAATGAGGATTGAATGTGGGCAGGGCTAAATGCGGCAAAAAAATATTTATCACACAATATATATATATATATATACAGTATATATATAAATCTTGTTGCTAGTTGTGGTTTTTAATTGAATTTTTAATCTAATAATTCATTTAACTAAATAATATAGAAAGAACAAAGTGCTTACTGCCTTATCGGAATGAAAACAAAGACAGAAGGACAAAAAGGATATAATACCTAATGGAAAATGTATGTAGCCCACAAGTATCATGTGTCTAAGTAGCCATATCCTGTAAGCATTACAATGTTTCCTGCTATACAGTTTGCCTTATTTCAACCACATGCTTGAGACACTAGTAGAATCTCTCTCCGACATCAATCACACAGCTTCCTGTGATAAAGACCTAAAAAAAAAATCATTATGAGGAGCACAAAAGGGCAGCGGATTCCTCGTGTATCAGTCTCTCATAAACACCCACACACAGACGGCGAGGTTTGGGGGTTGTAGCACAGGTCAGTGAGCGTACGCCTTGGCAGTTCCGTGCCACCTGCTAACAGCCTGGCACAAGCACGAGAGACGTCTGCAACATGTACCGGAGACCACTGCACAGGTCAAAGGTCATCAAGGCCCCACCCTGAGCTCAGAGGACCAAGCAACAAAGCTATTCACTTTACACACATTTACATTCACCGCAGCGTAATCCATTAACCTGTCGGCAACATGTTTACGCCTTTGTATGCAGATCCAGATTGTGAGAGTGTATGTAAGTGTGTGTGCTGTTATGCTAAAAAACATCTGTTCTGTGACTGCCATTTACTACCGATACAAGCCAAATCACCTACGGCCATTTTAGCTCTGTCCGTATGGCTTCTTGGTTTGCTCTAAACGTTGAGTTTGCAGTCTTAAAAGACCTTATGAGATCAAAATGGGAGGCATTATTGTCCATGCGCGTTAATCTGATGCTAACCTATATACCAGCGCACAGCTAAAAGTTGACAATTACATATGACCTCTCAAAAGTTAAAGAAGTAAAAATAAATTAATACTTTAATTCAGCAAAAAACTAATTAAATTAATAAAAAGTGACATTAACAACATTTATAATGTTACAAATTATTTACATGTCAAATAAATGCTACTCTTCTGAACTATTCAATAAAAAAAAAATCATTTTTTTTGTTTTGTTTTTTATTAACTTTGATAATAATAAATGTTTTTGAGCACCACTGGAGGATTGTCTTCTGAAAATTCAGCTTTGCTATCAGCGGGAAAAAAATAAATACAATTATATATATATATATATATATATATATATAGTATATAATATTACAACTAGTGCTGTCAAATGATTAAATGCAATTAATCGCATTCAAAATAAAAGTTTTTGTTTACATAATATGTGGGTGTGTACTGTGTATATTTATTATGTATATATATAAAGACAAACACAGCATATTTTGAAAATATGTACATGTATTTACATGTATATATATATATATATTTATATTCATATAAATTATAT
>NW_015505353.1:599562-651904 GCF_001515645.1 Sinocyclocheilus grahami
GCATGTGTGTGTATTTATATATACATAATAAATATACTCAGTACACACACATACATTACATAAACAAAAACTTTTATTTTGGATGTGATTAATCGTGATTAATCGTTTGGCAGCACTAATTAAAATATAAATGAATTACTTTAAATTGTAATAACATTCCACAATATTACTATTTTTACTGCATTTGATCAAATCAATGCAGCCTTGGCGAGCATAAGAGACGTCTGAATGATAGTTTATAAGAAAAAAATAAAAAAGACTAACAATCCTCCTAAATGTTGTCCAATAGCAAACAACACCACAAATGCACAACTGTAACCAGCAGTAATGGCTACTCAAACTCATTTAGGCTTGTGCAGGGTTTGTTTGCACTTACACATATGCATGTGTACGTGGGTGGATGTATCTAACATTACAAGCGGATGTTGTGTGCCTGTCATATTAGCATTAGTGTGTTTGCTGTTGATTTCATGTTTGCCCAGGAAGAACTAAATAATTATGCAACATGACAGTATGGACTGGCCTTTCTCAGCGGGTGACCAAGCAACAGCTTAGCAAGGTAAAGACAAAGGTAAAGACGTGCACACTGCACTGCTGCCTCTTTCTCTCTGTATCCTCACTGTGAAATTAAAAACAGATATGTAGACACAGCGAACAGCAAGTGCCTTATGAGGCAGAAGAGCGGAGCAGTGAGGCAGAACGCTAAATGTGCCATAAGCACACACCATGCAAATCTCTGTAACATCACTGGACTAAAATACTCTTAATGGCTATATGCAAAGTAAAACCTGTTTTTTCCCCCCTCAAATTTAGAGATAGCAAATGCATAAAAGGGATTACACTTTGTTGACTGTGCACATGAAGGGGTTGATTGGATTTCATGTTCGTTTTTACGATTATGAGGCTAATTTCTGTCCACGCAACCGAGCGCATCTGCGTGTGTGTATTTGTCTGAGCGAGTAGTTGAGCGTGCGCGAGCTAGTTTATTCATCCGCTGTCAGGACCTATAAAGATGGACGCTGTCAGCGTCTGTGCAGAGAGCGAGTATGTGTGTGCGCACAGGAGGGGGACAGCCAGGCGTAATTTTAGCAGATGTTGCCTGACAATGCCAGGGTGTGTAGATGGGCCTCTAGGGAGGAGAGAAGTGGAGTAGCAGTCGGATTCTGCAGTTGCACATTGCAGTCACCACACGGTACACGACACATCGCCCAGAAACAATGACAGCCCACAAGAGTAAAGTGACAGGGGAGAGAACAAGAGAGAGGGAGATAAAGAGAAACGTTTTATGCACCGCTTGGGCCTTTATCAACCTGAGAAAGACCCCAGAGGACAACTTTATATGCTCAGTTCATAGCTCAGAAGACCAAGGAGGTTAGCTTTGTCTCAAATGCAACATAATCCCAACATATATCCTTAGTAAGAATAAACCAGAAAATAAATAAATCACACTGTGAAAATAAGAAAGAATGAAATAAAGAAATATATAAATATATATTTACAAAAATTTAAAAATGTAAATTAAATTTATAACCATTGCACCAGGCTTCAATGTCACATGATTCTTCAGAAATCATTCTAATATGCTGATTTGGTGGTCAAGAAACTTTTTGTGGCTTTATTCTACTACCGTTACAAATACTTTTATTCAGCACAGATGCATTAAAATATTCAAAAATGACAAGATATCTACAACATAAGATTTTCTATTTCTAATAAATGCTGTTCTTTTGTATTTTCTATTCATCAAATAATTCAAAGAATCAAAGTTTTCAACAATGCTAGAATAAAATAGAAACCATTATAAATAACTGAGCATCAATAATAATTGAGCACCAAATCAGCATGATTTCAAAAGGATCATGTGACACTAAAGGCTGGAGTAATAGCTGATAAAAATTCAGCATTGCCATCAGGAATAAATACAATTTTAAAATTTATTAAAATAGAAAACTTATTTTAAGTCAGAATATTTCACAATATTACTGTTTTTACTGTATTTTTGATCAAATAAATGTAGCCTTGGTGAACATTTATAAAAAAACATTTTAAAAATCTTAATTATTCCTATGCTTTGATATCTGCAGCTTGAACTGTTTTGATGGTCTTAACTGGTTCAATAATGGTCTCCCAGCCTAATCAAGCTGGTGTTAATCTTGTTTTTGCAGGCCAGACCATCTGAAAAGTTCCTTTAAAACAGGCCAACAGACAATCTTAGGCTGGTTTAGGTGATTTTACTAGGTAAGTAAGAGTATCCACATTAATTAGTTCTACAGAATAGCTCAGAAAATTCCAAGTGTACGCCAATAAATGTTTGAGTTCAAATTGAGACTTGCCAAACCTGATCACAGTTTGAAACATTTATAAGACCTCTAGAGGAAATATGTGTGTGATTACCGGGTTTTCTGTCCATTGAAATTGCAAAATGATTACTTTCTAACTTTTGGTTAGAAATCTGGCATCTCCATTGATCTCTAGCCAAGCTGCCCTGAAGGCTAACCGGAAACATTTCCCAATTAGCATGTCCTAACACACTAATCACTAATCAGAGACCATTAAAATAATTGTACACATATGCCCCGAGAGAGCCATATGGCTGCATATGAGGCCTCCATCCCAACCGAGCAACAATTGACAGTCGGCAAGTTCTTTAACATTGACCTCAGAGCTGAACTTTGTTAATACTTATCATTAGATCAGCTCAGATAATCTAGATAATGGAGCTAAATGAGAGCTAATGTGTTCGACCTTGATGTCGGGTTAGTGAGAGCCCAAAGACAGGCTCCTTAATGAGAGAGGCTCTGACAGGGAACGTCAGAGTTCCACATAGAGGAACCTTTGTGTTCCCGCTCACCTTTGTGCATGCGTGTCCCCTTATCTTTCCCCCGAAAGCTGGAAGGGCTTGCACATGTGCCTTTGCCGTGATTCTCAAACACACAAGCAAGGCTAGAGTAATTTTCCTTCGCTGAGTGATTTGTACTCTCAGGAATTCACTGATTACAAAGAGGTAAAATCACTCCTTTGTGTGTGCGTCAAAATGGCCATCTACCTGTCTGCCACTGTTGTCCCAGATTTAAGCCCACAGGACGGGCGACGCATCCTGGGAAACAAGCACAGCAGTAACATGGAGGTGCTAAGGGGCTAAAATTTTAAGCAATGTAGTAAGTGACATCTTCATGGTATTACACCATTTAAAATGTAGGAGTATAGCACAACAAGCCTAAAAAAAAAAACATGTTATGAAAAGCCCTGGCAGCTAATTAGAATATTACAACAGTGTGTCATGGGCCAACACAAACAAAAAGACAAGCTTAGTTATGTGTCTCATTAGGTTCACACCTCAAACACTATTGAGAAGTGAAGTAACAGAGCTATCCACAACTCGTTCAGTCCTCTCTTTCCTCAACAAAACTTGTAAACCTCAAAAGGCAAAAATTCTACTTTCCTTCCTTCCATCTCAAACTTTTCCTCTTGGTAAAACTCAGGGAATGGCATTGCACTGACACAGATGCCATGTGTCACTTCCCTCCACTTCTTTTCTTTCTTCCTACCCTCAACAAAACCTGAAGGAAAGCTCAAAATACAAGAAATGTCACTGTCACTTCCTTCCTTTCTTCCATCTATCCTTCCTTCTTCCCTTCCTACAACAAAACTCAAAAGAATGGGTGCAGTGACAGAAATTACCAGTTCCACAGTGGCTGAGAAAGCCCATTTCTGCCACATAGGGGGGGGGGGAAACATATTATGAGATGAAAAGTCAAAATTGAGATAATTAGTCATAATTATGACATAACTATTTTTGTCATAATTTAAACTTTTATCTCATAATTGACTTGCATAATCTCATGTGACTTAGTATTTCATAATTCCGACTTGACGTTATATCATTCGTCATAACGTTTATTTCAGATTCGACATTCATCCATAAATCTCAGTTTAAGTCAATTTGAATTTGTCATCTCATAATTACAATTTAGTATCTCAATTTTAACTTTGTACATCATGATTATGATTTACCAATTCATGGCTTTTTCCTATGTAGCAGAAATATGCACAAGTATTGCAAAGCATGTAAAATCAGTGTGCAAAGAGCATGTGCAATTTAGTGGCATCACTCCAAACGGCGCAATTTCCCCTGCGAAATGCACACAAAAGATGCTATCAGTCTGGGGCTTCTTGCAGGAGTTAGACAAAGCAAAGCTAATGATTCTCCATCTTATCTATGTGTCAAAAAAGACAAGTCAAGGTGGGAGAAGGGAGGAAAAAGGGCTATCATCCCAATTAACAGCGCTTTATTTTGATTAGCCTTGCATTGTCAATGACAACACCTGAATAATGCAAATAAAGCTGGGTGTTTAATATTCCTTTAGAGTTCCTTTGAAACAATTTTGTTTTTCTCTTTTTCCCTTCAGCTATATTCTCTCCAGATGAGTCACGATTATTACTGGCGAGTTTGTTCCGCCTGTTTAACCGCTAAGCAATAGTAGGCACTTATTTATTTAAAGGAGAGAAAGGTGGACAGACTGCTGAGATAAAGATACTACTGAAGCCATGGACTGCTAAAGGGTGACTTGCAGCTGATGTACCGCAGCCTGGACCACAGAACTGTTTTGCATAATTGACTTCACACTTCACAAAATAAGATTCTCGCTCTGTAACAGTCACAAGACCACACCACACAAGACAGAGGAAAAAGAGACACAACTTAGAAGAAATGGACAGCTTCTTGTTTTATCTTCCAACTCCTGTTTTCCTAAACCATGGAAACATAAAAGGACCGACATCCACTCAAAATTACATTCACTAATTCGCAATCACGCTCCGACTGAAGTTTCTACAGCCGGGAGAAACGAGTGGAAGCTAGACAAGCATGCAAAGCTTAAACTCTTTTAACGAATTTAAAAATATGTACGATAACTTTGCTGCCTTGTTAATACCGTGATGCTATATTTTGCATGATATTCCATACCGAACAACGTATAGAAATGAAATGCTATGCATATATACATATAGGAATTGTTTTAAGGCTGCATTATCCCCTTCTTTGGATTTCTGTCATTGAGAGGAAAACACAGGGACAATGACAAACTTAAGGTACAGTAGAGTCTAATATTTAATACAAGTGGATTTTCATGAAAAAATTATAAAGTGGACAGCACTAACCAATGACAGGAGGGAATGTGACCAAATTAATGAATAAATGGCCCGTTTCTTCCATTAGCATGATGCACCATGAAGTGAGTACATGGAAGAATGGTGTGAAATGACGATTTTTAAAAAAAAAATTCAAACACCTTTATCTATGATCCCTCCCAGTCTGTCTTTCTCCCTGTCTCCCCCCACCTGCACTCAGAACAGTCTGTGAGTCAGCACACAACACACACTGGTCAGTCCGTTGCCATGGTGATGGTGCAAGCTGAGGGCAAAATCGACAGCTTTTAAGAAGCGCAGATGCTGCTAGAATTTAAATGGCTGGCAGTGGCAGGAAAGGCTGCATGTGTATGTGTGTGTCTTTTTTGGGGCCCAGATTAGCTGCCGGCATACAAGGAGCCAATCGAATAGTACAAAAAACCTAACAAGACCTCTGACAACCATCCCTTGATCCCATTCCTCAAATCTAAGGATGGGACCCAAAAAAGGGCTTTGATTGAAAGGACCTGTACAAAACGCCTCATTTTCCTCTAGGGTCATTCGGATACGCCAAGTCTACACTGCTCAAATCCTCTTAGAACTTGATTTTGTTCCTGTGACGTGCAGCATGAATGAGAAAAACAAAAACACACATGAAATACAACAAAAACAATGAATGCATTTGTAAAGCTCAGTGACTCAGTGTTTGGCTCGATCCCAGAGGAGCAATGCTGTAAATGTGTCATATTAATTGTGTTAAGACATGGATCACATACGACTGACATTATTGCATGAATACTATAAAACTAAACTTGCTGAATAGTAAAGAAAAATCAATCCATGTGTCTAGCTATCAACTTAGGGAGCTTGAAATAATAGCTGCGGTAATGCAAGCTCATCGACCTGTGCTCACTGGTACCGAAAGAATTTCAAATAGTTTTTGAAGTAGACATTTTTATGGTGTCGGTTAGTAAATAAAAAGTGAATGTTTACTGGTAAAATGGGATATATAGAAAGGGCAATGTCATAAATAAATATGGGAATATGGAAATTAAATACTGTACCTTAAGAATTCATGTCCCCTGGTGAGTAATTTCAATGTACTGTTTCTGTTTAACATTAAATCCACAATGTAACACCTTCACAAAAGTTTTATTGAAAGCCAACTTGCTTTACTTGTAAAAAAATACAAAATACAAATTGCAAATCAACAGAAACAAAATATCACATAACAGAAATTAAACACAAATGGGGATGTCTGCAGCTTTAAATACAGCTCCACAGATGATACACACTCCACACAGAACGCAAAGGGTCGTATACAACTTGCATGCGTATGCTGCATTGTCTGTAAACTAGCCGCTCCTGCCGGACATCCTTTCAACATTGCATCTTTTCAGCATAACAACACACGTTATTATTGCTTTAAATATGAACACATCTCACTTACAACCAGACTTCAAATGTACAAAATGGAAGATGGCGCCACTATCAAAGCAGCTGAGATCTCAAGATATATCTGGTTGGTTCTATTTACACATCTGGTATTAAGAAAGGTTTGGTGTGTTAAGGACGGCTTAAGCAAATTCTTCTATATAAAGCTATTTAGGTTGTTCATCGCCATTCCACAACAGAACAAAACACATCATAAGGGATGAACACACACACACACACACACACACACACACACACAGGACAGCACATATAGCTGGTTATTAACATTCACATTATACAACTTGCATAACAAAAACACTTTTTAAATGATTGTCTCCAAAGGTTTGCTAACACAGTCCAAGAGAAATGGTACTCATTTTTGGTTTTCTTGTTCAGTACTAGAGAAAAGTACTAGAGAAAAGTGATAGAGTTTTAATGTCAAGTAGCTTGCTATTTACAGTGAACGTGACATTTTTCACAGCCTGGTCGAAAATCCCGCAGTTAATAATTCAACAATGTCCGATGGCACACTCTAACGTCTGAAGCTGATTATTAATCTACATTAAGCCAATCCACTTAGTTGTGTACATAACAAAAAGAAGGCACTCTTTGCATGCACAATCAATGAAGCTTGAGAAAGAATAGGGGAATTGCCCGCCATTAATCTGTAAAAATAACCCACTTCAACTCCAACTAAACAGGGTCCAAATAATTAAAGACATTTTTTTAATGCCCGCCAAAATGTGCCATGGAAACATTCAAATATGTTGAGCTTACTTGTCCGACCTTCCTGTGTATTTTAACTTACTCAGAGCACAGTTTTCTTTATGAAGAAAAAAAAAATGCTTTTTAGAATCATTTTGACACATTAACAATTGTGCAATTATCTAAAGCTAGCCTAACAATAGACATCAAAGCAATAACGGCTATTATTTGTTGTCTTTCAGAGCAAAAAATAAGGCACATCTCTCTGGTCTAAAGGTTATTATATCACAACTGTGTTTCAAAGGTTTTTGAAAGCAGTTCTGTTCATCTTTTGAGGGGCAGCAAATAAACACTGTCCAGCTGAAAACGACCCTCTCAAAGAATATGGAAATAAGACTGTAGGATTGTCTCCTTCATGTAAATAAGTAGTAATTAAATTAAGTCCTTCAGAGCATTTATGATACTACAGAATTGAAGAAGAAGAAAAAAGGTTGACAAATAAAACAAAAATCTTTCAATCAAATGATGTGCATGGGGTTTGTGATCAGTGCAGCTTTGGTTTGACATTCATTCAGTTCCAGCACCTAATACATGCCCTTAGTCCACACCATGTTGCTGTGATACCCGTTGCTGTGATACCCTGTGCTGTGGTACCCTGGGCTGGGGTACCCTGGGCTTTGGTACCCTGTGCTGTGGTACCCTGCCATGCTTTCGAAGTCGTCTCCTACCTGTTTGGTGCTATATTTTGAAGAGTTGGCCTTGTAGCTGTAATCCGAATACTGGTCTGAGCCTGTTGAGTTGTTGTCCCCGGTTCCTACAAAGGTGTTGGTGGCCGGCAGGTCCTGCACTGCCTGGTGTTTCTTTGAGGCAGAAGGTGACTGAGGTTGGAGCTGAATGGATGGTAGAGGAGAATTAGACCGATAGTGTCGCCCCAGGTCTGGGCTCCCAGGGGGATAGTTGAGCGGCAGGTGAATCCTAGGGCTATCGTTGACGCTATCATTCATGAGGTTGAACTTTAGGCCTTTCTGGAGACTCCCCCCCTCATCCTCCTCAGATGGGTTGGCAGGCTTTGGAGCTTTGCTTTTCTTTGCCTTCTTGTTCTTGTTGCTCTTAGGTCCTGGTTTGGGGGCATAGAGGTCTTTGGTCTCCTTCTTGCCTGCCTGGTAGCCACTTTTATTCTCCTTCAGCACGACATGCCTGATGATCATAGCCACTGCAATGATTAGAACGACCACACAAAAGCCACCCAAGACTGCAAAAATAATGCTACTTTGCTGGTCTCGAGAATAATCGGGATCTCCTGCAATGTCCATTTCAAGTGGCGTATAAAGACTGTGTCCAACAAGTCCTTCGACGTGGGAGACATTGCCGATGGTCTCATTGACATAAATGTGAACCAGTGCGGTCGTATGGCGTGGTGGCGCGCCTTTGTCTTTAACTTTTACTACCAGACGGTGGAGACCAATGTGTTTGGATGTGAACTCTTTAGCCAACGTAATCTCACCTTCTGAAGAGATGCGGAACAAGCCATGAGGGTTACCCCCTACAATACTGAACTCCAGCTCCGAATTTAAACCGATGTCCATGTCCTCCGCCTCAACACGTTCTACGTGGGTTTCTGGGCTGGTGCGGGGATCCAAGAACTTGTATGAAGAGTTTGAGGGCTTGGTGACATATGGAGAATTGTCATTCTCATCAAGAACATTAATGGTAATGCCAACATAGGAGGAACGTGGTGGATCACCTCCGTCAACAGCTTTAAGTCGGAAACTGTAGGTGCTCTCCTTTTCTCTGTCGAAGGAAATAGTTGAAAGTATGGTGTACGTTCCATTTTGAATCATAAACTTGCCATTGTCTGGTTCTACAGAGAGTTCAACATGAGCATTGTTGCCCTCGTCACGATCGTTGACTGTTACCATTCCAACGGGACTAAGAGGTGGCATGTTTTCTTGGACTGAAAAGCTGTAACCACTGAGCATAAATTTAGGGTCATTGTCGTTCCTGTCGAGCACCTTAACAACAACAGTGGCAGTTCCTCTCAAGCTTGGTACACCTTTATCAGCTGCTGCGACTAGAAATTGATAGTGATCTAATTGTTCACGGTCCAACTGGCTCATGACACGCACTTCTCCTGTGTTAGGGTTAATTTCAAATAGCCCCTCGGGGACCGATCCACCAGCAATACTGTATGTCAGCTCCGCATTAGTCCCACTGTCGGCATCCGTGGCTACCACATCAAGAACCTTGTCACCTGGCTGGTTCTCCTCAGCAAATTCTACCTCATACAAAGAGGGCGAAAAGACCGGGGAGTTGTCATTCATGTCTGTCACTTGCACCTTCAGGGAATTTGTGCTCGATAGTGCAGGGTTGCCAGAGTCCACTGCCACAATTTCAATCCTGTAGTCTTTGATCCGCTCATAGTCCAGCAGCATGGTTGTCTGGAGGAAGTATTTCCTCTTGCGGTCGTTGCCTGTTTCACTAGCTGAACGCAGCTGGAATGGGACATCCCCTGCCACCACACAGGTTACAACTGCATTTTCACCTTCATCACGATCTGATACCTCCACCAGAGCCACAGCTGTGCCTACAGGCATGTCCTCCGATATGTTAGCGACACCATCTTCATGCGTCACAAGGCCAATGCCCCGGATTCTGATTGAGGGTGCATTGTCATTCAGGTCCTTCACTGTAATAGTCACAAGGGCTTTGGAGCTCTTCGATTGTGGACCATTGTCTTTAGCTTGGACGTAGAACTTGAGCATGCTGATATCTTCACGATCCACCAAGCCTTTGACGAAAATGGTGCCTGTGTTGCGGTCAATGCTAAGGAGCCTTTGGACAATTGGTGATGCCTGGTGGAGGCTGTAGGTCACCTCTCCATTGGGTCCCATGTCAGAGTCATTGGCCTTCACCTAAATCAACACAAAACAAAATTAAACTAAGCAAAGCACCGAAACATTAATTTACAAAATAATCACAGGTTTATACATCAATGTCAAAACAGAAGTTAAAATGCTTGGTCAGGACCATCAAAAATGGATAAAGATCATTGTAAGTAGCAATGAATTAGCATGCCAAAAAATGCTTTACACACTTAAAAAAATACCCTAAACTCATCCAAGAATTACATCAGCCTAATTAATAAATTAACTGAATTTTCTTGGAATTTAAAATAAAGCACAGCTCATTTGATTCCAGAAAACAGCTTGCTCATTCACTAGTTAGTAATACCATAATGCTGTTATTATTCAATTTTCAGTACATAAGGAGAGAAATGAGAAATGCACTTACTCGGAAGGGTTAAATATGATTGGGTTGTGTTTTGTGTCAAGTTAAATTCTCCAAAATTAGCTGTATTTTGCTAGATTAAGTTAATTTGAGACATCACTTAAGTTACTCAGTCTTGGCAGATATTTCTATAAATTTTACTGGTCTATCGTGAACCTGGGAATAATTTTAAACGGCTCTAAATCGAAGTGTGGCTTGATTAAAGCTTTCAAACAAGAATCCCTTGTTCCTGTTACATCCTCTCCTCTTTTCGTCCTTGGCTGTGTATGAAACATGCATGGTGTTTCAGTCCATGTATTACAGCGAACAGCCTTAATCTGAAGCAGTCATAAGATTATTCATGGTGCTTAAGTTATTATTGCTCTATATGAGTCACTCCATTTCATCCTCCATGCAAACTGGGAATTTATTTCATTTAATGTATTTGAAGAGCATTTCTCTAAACAAGCTGAAACACTCCATCAACATTTACAACCCTCTGAAATTACAAAATTAAGCTGTTTTAATACCACTACTGCTTATTTACTTTGGCTTCAAAGGATGCTTATGAGGACTGAGAGGAAAATAAAATCTTATGACATGCTCTTTGAATACAACTTGGTTGCAAAAATTAATTGTTGACTGAGAGATTAACAGTCATTAATACATTTTTTTGCCTGGACACTTGCCTCAGATTGATCTTGGAAAGCTTCCAGCCTTCACGGCTATCCTAATCTTAGCAGTGCTTTCTTTTCCACAACAATTCAACATGTAATTCTCACCGCCAGTCAATACCTCTCTCCTGTTTTGTAAAGCTTGTATTTAAAGGGACCATGAGGGATCAATCGATTGCCTGAGAAAATATGATTTGGCTTTCCCATTTTTTCCGCTTTAACCCTGTTGTGTGGGAACAGAGGCTAAAGCCCATCGGGATAACTGAGACTTCCATTTACAAGAGCTTGTCAGGTTCTGTATGTGGCTATTGCCATGCTGTCAAATCAGCTCCTCTATTACTTATTGCTCAATCTAAAGGTTTATCATAGCATATACTTCCTTACAGGTGAGGTTGAGACACTTGTGTCATTACATATTTACTTCATTCATATTTTATATAATAAACATTAAATATACATAAATAGTCACTGTATAAAAGTATTACATTAAAATATAATAATAATTATAATAATAATTTATTATGAATTCAGCAGACACATTCATGCAACGTGAAATACAATGCATTCAAAGCATATGTAATTTTCCAGACTTTAGCTTTAAATTACATTTGTTTAGTTTTAGATAGAAAGTATGATGTAAAAAAATAGATTACTTACTTGTAGAACAGAATGACCCACTGGGCTGTTTTCAGGGAGCTCACCCTCATAATGTGACTTCTCAAATTTGGGCACGTTGTCATTGGCATCTGTAATGGTGATCCTGAGCAGGGCGCTACTCTGGCGGGGTGGAGAGCCACCATCGACCACTTTTATGTTGAGGTCATATGAATCTCGCTGCTCTCTATCCAGGTTGCCCAATACAATGAGTTGTGGCAATTTCTCATCTGAGTCTTGCGCCACCTGCAGGCTGAAAAGGTTGGCAGCTTCAGGGCCAGTCGTTAGAGCATAATCGGCAATGCCATTGCTTCCAGAATCCTTGTCAGTGGCCACAGGTATGGCAAAAAGCGCACCGACGTGCGTGTTCTCCGGGATCGACAATGTCAAGACGGGTGAAGAGAACTGTGGAGTGTTGTCGTTCTCATCCAAGATCTCGATGCGGCCTTCGATGAGCCGAGGTCCTGTGCCTTTCATCAGGTCTGTAATAGATACCTCAAATTCTAGGAAACAAGGATCGCCCTCGAAAAGGTTGCGACAGTCCTTGAGAGTCTCACGATCGATCGGGGTCTCTGTGGTGTAGATATCCCCTGTTTTGCCATCCACACGGAGGTAAGGAGCGCCCACCTCAAGCTTGTAAAGGTGACCAGTGTCTGGCAGGCCCTGGTCAGATGCCAGGCTGCCAATCAGTGTGTTAGGCGGCTGCTCCTCGGTCACCTGGTAGATGATGGTGCTGACAACATTTGCAGAGCAACAGAGGAGAAGGAAAATCCACACTAGCATGGCACTCCACCGTGACCACATCGCATTGGCACTCTGGCACATCATCAGTCTGTTGCTGCAAAAGATCAAGCAAACAAACAAATAAGATTAGTGAAACATTCATTCTTCAGACATAATCCTTCAAAGTCTCTGACAGTCCCAAAAAGCCTGTAAAGCGATGGTAGCCACAGAGTTTTATGGTACTGATTCCCTGGGATTTATGATTGATCGCCCCTTCATGTGTTGTAAACCTCTCCTTTTTAGAGGCAGTAAATGTGTCACAAACAGTTACTTGTGTTTGACCTTCATTCTGCAAACTTCACGTCATGTCTAATTCATAAAGACAACATATGTCCATATTCCTGAGAGATGCATTGGCTGACTGACCCTACGAGAGGAGGAAGCTAGCAGACAAGTGATGTCTATTCAAATAATGCTGTTACTCTGCTTGATCTACCTTTTACAAGCTATTGATAAACTGTCTCAGCTCTCATTTCTAGCACCATGCCTGGGGTCAACGAAAGTGTGAAATCCATCAAAATCAACCATAAGACTATTTTTCCCCCGAGGCGTATACATTATTTCAGCCAAGACCAAATAACATTTATATATCTAAAATCATATATCAAAAAATCTTAGGCAGTACAAATCTTAGGCCCATATTACTCTCAGCTTATAGAAATAAATATGTTCTTCATTTTTTTTAATTGTTAGATATTTTAGTTACCTTAGGTCAATTCGTTTTTTTTCTAAAAGCTGTAATTTATACCGTAATACAATTAAATCCAAAAACACAGTAAAACCTGGGGGGCAAAACAATAAAAAAATTAACTAAAATAATTCATACAATTAAATAGGCCTATAAAACCAAATATCTGGTGGTAAATCTTTGGTTTTATATTTATTTTATTATTAAATTATTATTTTATTATTATTTTCAAAAAGTTTCCAGCCCGCTTCCTTCACACACATATCACTGTTTCTTGGAGTGTTTCTTGCCCACTTCCTTTGCAAACGTCTCGTCTTCTCACGGTGTTCTTCTTTTAACTCATATTTTACACAAATGTTTTAGTCTGCAGATAAACAGGGTGTGCAAAGAGACAGATTAGTAGACAGACAAAGAAAGACCACCATGATTTTAGGACCATAGGGGGAAAAACAAAAATGATAAAAAAAAAGAGAAATTAAACCAAAATCATGGTTTCTTGAAAACAGTATCACATGTGAATCTTCCCTTTCATGTCTTTAAGTTACTGAACACATGGTAGAAGAATGTGGTTTTCTAATCTTCCAATGGCCAATTCAGCTGATAGCTATTCACAGCAAATGGCTCCCAATTTGTTGCAACATCACACAACCACGGAGAGGTGAGAGACGGGCTATAGAGGGTGTCTTGACAACAGCCCCCTCCTGCCACTTCACCAAACATTAACAACCTCAGCGTGAGGTACTGCAAAAGAACACGAAAAAGAACAATCAAATAAATAAATCAGATTCCGTTAATCCATCACGTTTAAGGTCATGTTTCCCATTGTGGTAATTGCAGACCACTGTAACATATGTGGAATGTTATCCCACCATGCTCCCCATGGCTAATGAAGCAGAGCTGCTAGATTACTGTCCAGAGGAGACAGACACCTTAACTCGACCCAGCGGTGAACCAATGGGGATGTGAGAGCGCTGCCACCAGTTACATTCTGCCTGTGAATACCAAACCTAAAGAATCAAAATCAGTATTTAAATGTCACCTTCCATGAGGTTGGAAAAAATATAATTGTATATTTGTGGTTTTTAACAAAGTTATACAAAGAAAAATGACTGTCAGCATATTGGTGCAACCATTTGGTGACTAATAGGAAGTGGCTTCTTCCATACACTCATCGGTATTGATTGGTTGTAGTAGTTTAGTGCATGTACCATTCAATATTTTTCCATTAGCAGACACGTGACATAGCGAGCCTTTCACAAACACATTACCAAAGAATGTGTGGTTAGAGCATCAAAAACGGCTAAGGTAACTGCAACAAGCACACGCTCCCCTATACGCTTCAATAAAGGCAGTTTTAATATACACAAATTAGACACCAGTGACTACAAACACACTCACACAACTGCAGCCACAAGGCAACGACACTGTAGGGAGAACAATGCACTAATGAGGCTGAAATGAATGGTGGGATGTGTGACCCTGATCACACATATGATGAGAGCTTGACTCGTTTCTTACTAATTTCACAGTCTAATTCTGAATCTGTCGAGACAGACGACTCTGGCACACTTTCATGCGCCTAATTAAACAGCAATGGAGGCTGGAGAGGTGAAAAATACCTCACCTTTAAAACAACCTATCTCTCATTGTGGTTTCAAATGACCATCTTATGGAGGTGGCATTTCACAGTGATGTGTCAGAGTCTCTGCTGAAGGTGCGTGTTGAATTTTGTACCGTGTGTTGATGAAGAAAAAGGTCAACGTAAAAAAGCAGGGCAGGGACTTCAAAAGCACTGGGTCAAAAATGGCGCTAAAATGCTATTTGTTTAAACAAAAAGGACAAGAACTATATATAAACTAAACCAAAACATCCCATCTTCATCGTGCGCTGGAAAAGTCAATAAAGCTCAAAAACATTCTTGCAACATGAAAAGCGTGTGAATCTGTTTGTTGCGATGAAGGGTTTAAGAAACTCTCACGACATTCACTCTCCAGGGCCCGGCATAAATAGTCTGTGTTAAGGGTCACTGTACGCTGGGAACCCCAATGTGGGCCGTAGTCATCCTTTCCCACACTCTTCTCTGAATGTGAGCCCGCGTGTGCACATATGTATGCGCCTTACATCTGTGGGTGTGTAAAAGTTACACACAAGATCTAAAAACAACCACAGCAAAGGAATGTCAGCGAGTGTTTGCGAGCACAGACTCAGGAAAATGGAAAATCTTAGAGAAAAACATGAAGGTCATGAAAAAAAGAAAACAAGTGAATGTGTTTGAGTATATGAAATTTAAGGGTGGCAATGGCTCGGGCTTTTGGCTAAGAACTCCTCTTTGTAATGGAAATGCATAAGTGCATATGAGTGGCGTGCCTTAACGACAGCAACATTTACAAGACACAGGAGGCCCTAACAGAGTTGAATCAAGCACTGCTACATAGCAGACAGCTTTCCTTTCAGTTGCAGAGAGTTCGCACTTAGCTTTCACACAGGTACACAAAAAGCCTAGCCATTACAATGACAATAGGCCGTCGGTGGGGCTTTTCTTCACCTCCGAGCTTTGATCGTCATCATTACATGGTCAGAGAGGCGATTTATGACAGGCCCTAAATCAACACGCACCGTCCACCTCTCTAATAATGTCTTAAAATTCGCCATTGTCGAGCCGCAGCTAAGATCTCCTCACAGGGAGACAGGCGTCGCCAGAGTGCGGTATTTATGACTACTGTCATAATCTTGTGAGAATTTATGCTCGGCTCTCAGGCTGTGTAGCCTAATTCATATTGTACTGCTGTGTATAAGCTGGATGTCATTAATATAATCAATAGCTGTGAGTGCAAAGGAAGGAGTGAATCGGCGTTCCCCCTATGGAGTCTAACTGTCTAACTGGCTCTTTACAGATTATTCACAGTACATTTGGCCAGAATTTTCACATCAGCCTTCGGGGGAACGCGGTTCCCCTCTCATTTCCTGTCCGCAAAAACCACATTATGTTCATTTCACACCTGGTCTCTTGTAACAACACCTCCTACATCTCTCTGTCTTTCTCTTTCATACGCACACCATCCTTTTATGCCCTACCGTGCCCTCTCAGAGACGTGCTCATATATATACTGTCGAGAAGGCCATTGTGTTGTTGCGCAGGGGGAGGTTAACAGATTTAACAGGCTAATTACTATTCTAAAGCCTCCCCCGCTGACATGCTTTAAAATTGCTGTATGATTTTCTCTCTCCCTCACTCTCACGGTCTCGCTCTCCTTTTTTCTTCTTTAGAGACTTGTAACAAGGAATTCATCATTGTACCAACGCTCACCCTTCCTCTGCCAGCAAAAAAACCCCATGGGAATGTGAGGATGGCATACCTCTGCCAAGACCCCCCCCCCCCCCCCCCCCCCGCATCCAGCTCAGCATGAAACAGCAAGGTGATTCTAGGGAAAATAAAGCAATAAAAGCATTTACGTAACCACCGTGGCAGGAGTCGGATTCCTGGATGAGGCACAGCGGTGGCACTGCGTCATGGCAACGCACTCAGTCAATGATTGTTCTAACCCCTCCCCATCCCGGTTTCAACACGATAATTAAAGAATTAATTTAAAGCGGTGACATTTATGAGGGTTCAGGAGTCAGCTCTTGTCTGAAGCCAGGAGAATGATTGACTCAGAAGGAAGTGTGAGTGCAGCATCTGTCCTAGGTTAATGGTTAACTCATCCGGCTCAACTGACATTTTAGTGCGTACCTGAAGTGCGTATTCGAAAAATATAGCATAAAAGCCGAATATTTATTTCCTTACTGTTACACGAGGTAAGCCAATAGACTAACCAATTGAATAATGTTGCCGATTAATCAGCAAGAAGATCGAAAAAGTGTGTAGTGACCTGTGAATAAAATGCATTCATACGCGCTCATTCTCATGGAGACCACAAAAACGAATCCTCCTGAAACCACATAAATGAGATAAAATGAAGTAGTTCAGCAGGCGATAAACGCTAACCAACCACATTCTAAACAGTCAGTGTGTCAAGACTTTGATGCCAGCGCCCACAGCAATGAGTTGAGTTCATATGAGCTTTTGTCCTTGGCTGCAGCCATCAAGGCTCTACGGGCCACCAGCTCCACGGTGTTCAGTGACCCGTTCAGGATGGGTGGTCCAAGGCCCCCCTCCCTAGCCAAGTGCGAGGCACAGAGGATTACTTTAATTATTTCATTCAGCCATTGTGGGGCCAGATTAGTCTGCACCCGCTTTCAGATGAGATGAACTGCTGCCCCGCTGCTGTCTACCAAGGCTGGCACACAAACTCTCACACACATTACACACGGCTAAACACACACATAAACATACACACACACACACACACACACACACTGACAGACAAAGACGGGTGGACTGCTACTAATATTATGGGTTAAACAGACCAGGCGCAAGGAGAGGATAACATTTATAAAATTGTAATAAAATTAGCAAAATAGGCATAATATTTGTACTTAATATATATGTATTTATTTTGAAACTATGTCAAAATGGGAAAATAACGAAGGACGGTAAAGCTCAACTCTAGGTTATAGCTTGCTTATTAATCAAAAATATAAAAAGAAAAAGAAAAAAACGATGACACAGTAAAGACTAGAAACTCTTCAAGCATGCATCTTGTAACCTTTGAGTCTTACCGTTCAATTGGGGACAGTACAGTGTATATTGTTGACTAATTCACTACCACTCTGTCCAGCTTCCCTTCATTTACAGTCAAATCTACATGCAATTTGTAGTAAGTGCCAAATTAAAAACATTTACAGGAGGTCACTTGGAATAAGTGAGGTAGCCTACACTTTAAATGTGCAAGCATAATCCCAGCTTTCTAGAATGTTGAAGTTTCGGTTCATTCAAGCGATCACCTTAAATGTGTCTCTCAGTGTGTGCGTGAGGAGTCTCATTTCCTCCCGTTTCGCTGGACTCTCGTACTCAGTGTGGAGCGTTTACGCCCATCAAGTTTACTAAGGGCTGGCTATAATGAGGAGACACGTTGTATCATGATCAAATGCCCGATATGTGCGAATTATTCGATGTCTTTCAACCTTTTATAGGGACGTTCTATAGAAGACTAGCAGGACGCAATTAGTTGAGCCTGACAGGGCACATATACGTCCAAACGCCAACTATAACAAAACTAAAAGGGGTCTTAATCAAAACACTAAAGTTCTTGTTATATATATTCTGAAACGCAAATCTATAATAAAATGATAAAGCATTTATGTGTTGTCAACGTACCGTCCGAAAGGCTCAGCGGTCTACTGTTGCTATGGTTTCCTCCTCAGACAACGCGATTTCTGTTCGCGACTCGCGAGCGTCTATGTGAAAATGAATATGAGCCGCCCTGACTAACTTCTAACTTTTGTGATTACTTAAAATCCCACTGAAACGTTGAAACATGCATGACGACCACAACACTTTGGTTTTGACTTCCTTTGGAAGTACAAATCTTTATAGGTGGTCAGCCGCCCCCATCCCCCATTCGATACATTCAAATCGCATTCACCTATAACTGTCCAGATTGAGCGACGAAAATAGTTTCGGTACATTAAAGAAACGGAGGAGGACAACAAGAGAAGGTGTTCATAATATCCACAGATCAATAATATACTGGAACAGCACGAGGATCTCACTCAAGTGCCTGTGTGTTGTGCTGATGCCTACAGAACACGATCTCGATGAGAGCGGAAGGGAAATGACTTTACCTGCGGATGAACGCGCTCCGACTTAGACCAGGTCATTTGCAAGCCATTGCGGGCTTCTGTACAATATTACATCCGGCTGAACGCTTTGCCTACAAATGAACCACAGAAAGAATCGAGATGTCCGATCACAGCTGGGCGGAATAAAGCTCAAGCCTTGCCGTGTTTTCACACCTGTTTCTCTCAGCCGGACGAACAGGTTTAAAAGCAACCCGACGACGGGAGCGGCCAGAAAGACCGGATTCCGCTGTCGTGAAAGGCAATGCTTTCTATTGTTCAGTAACGATTACTGGTGACTGAGTACAAGAAAAGATATCAGTGCGTCTCGTGAAATGTTGACTAGTCGACATTCTGTGGGTAAAATTAAACGCACTGAGATGGAAAAGTGGGGCTATGTGAGAAATGCGCAAAATCGAGAGCAACAGGTGTTGTGGGAGCGAGCAACAACCGAATAAGAAAACAAACTTAAGGGTTTACCTATACAAGCTCACAACATATATACAGATGCATTAGCTGTCTACTATGAACGGTGCTTATACAAGCGTCGAACAAGTTTACATGCAATAAGCGCAGTTCCTGTGAGGGTTTCCTGTCAGTTTTATTTTTTGTTCATCTATAATGCGCTAATTCTCGAGCGCACTGGAAAGACTTGAATATTACATTTAAGAGTGAGGAATCGATTAAAATCCACGCGAAGATAAACTGACCGGCACTTGAGCTAGTTGAAGATGTTCAATCTCCGTGGATCCATGGGGTCAAAGGGCTTATTTCTATATATTTGGAAATGCAATAGCAAGCGTAGATTGGCGATCGAGTTTCTTGTGTTAAAATCAATAGCAGTAGTGTAGGGAAAACATGTCACATGCGAGCGAATCAGCTCTGAGGACAATCGAGGCCGATGTTAACTTGAGATAGGCTATCGATAAATTCGGGATATTTAAACTGAAGGGTGCCCAGCACTTCACAGTTATTTGCTCAGCGTTTATTATAATGAAAATCAACCTTGTGTCGGGTGATATTATACTTCTGTCGTAATTATGATTTACACACATGCACAGGAAATAAAGAAAAGTATCTCTACATAGCTCCTATTATATCCTCATTTACGGACAACATGAGAGCGCATACATTGGTAAGACGAACAAATGTGCAAATGTATATAATATCGATAGCAAAAATCTCATATACCTTAACGGATAGTTACTCCTCTCAAGCTGTAGGCTAGTCTTGACCGATGGAGTCGGACAGAGAGCCGCGTTCCCTTTGCACGCCACAAATCAAGCGCTTTGGAAATCCAAAATTCAGCACCACCGCAATACTGTCGATACAAAAACAGCACCCTTTTCCGCTGTCAGGTCTCTTGGTTTTCCTTAAAATTCCTCTTTTTGACACGAAGGGTCCGCTAGAACTGTAGCGAAAAGTGTCACGTCAGAAAATAAGAGCGCGCAACTTGGCTGATGGTAGTTATACTCATCAGAGAGAAGTGTCCTCTCTTTGCGCACGAAAGGAAACCCCGAACCAGCGCTACTCCGGACCGGGCTCACAGCATCCAGAAACCTCCAATTCCACACGACAACATCCACCAAAAACTTCAACCTTCAGTCAACAACTGTCTGTGCGTAAAAGTGAAAACAGAAACATCTTCCAAGGCTATGTCCGGTAGTGTCCAGTGCGATTGCTCTCATCACCAGTTCACCATTCAGTGTTACTGAGGACGCCGGGGCTCGCGCTCTTGCCGCAGCTCACCGCGCGCGTGTATACTGTGGATAGCCTATGTGAGAGTGAAGTGATTCCCGACCGATTGCGCTCTCGCTCTCCCCCTCTCTCGCTCGCTCGCTCGCTCAGTCCCTCATACAAGAACATCATTTTAAATCGTCGAGGGCGGAGCTTTGTGAGACGTGCTTCTGTGGACTCCACAACAAAACCTCATTCGTATTTACCCAAACATTACCAAGTGCCAGTGTTTCCATATCCGCTTAAAGCGAACATGCTTGTAGTCATACAGTGCTGTCAAGTGTACAGTTTGAGCTATGCTCTATATAGTTCCCATATCCAAATATCTCTCTGTATATAGATACTTCCCAACTTTATTATGCAAATGAGGATGATGTCCAAAATAGCAGTATCACATTCATAGTGAAATAGTGAGCACTACTTAAATGACAGCTGCACTACCAGGAAAGTTGTTCCACAAGGTTAAATTGTACCTACAAAAGTAAATTGTGTTTGCAGCTGTTGTTAGTACACACTAGGTCAAAAAGCATAGGGGTCAAGGCACGATGACAACATGAATGTAGTATGGCAACGTATTTATACTACAAACAAACAAAATGTGGGATTCATCAGCAGTCAACAAGTTATAGACCACTGATGAACCACTGGGATTTAAGCATTTATTTAAATTGTATATGCAAGATATTTGAATTATTTTTTTGTAGGCTAAATTGATTTAATTCGACTCAATCCTTTTGGTGAGGCATGTCACGTGCACTTGCCTGTTTCTCTTCTGTGATCTGGCAACACTGCCAAGAGGGATACCTCCTAAACTTCGCATGCAGTAAAAACTTTGGGATGCGTCTCGCGACCACACGGAATAAACGATTATTTCCGTCCCCTTTTCAACCCGTGTCACGCTGCGCGCGCATCCCTCGTGCAGGCGCTAGCTTCCTCATGCACACCCCTTACCTGAAAGACATTTTTATGAAGAAATAAAATGATATTAACATAATGTCTACCTTTAAAATATGCTTCTCATTAAGAAACATGCAGACGTTACCGCTGTCACTGTACCATTAAACGACATTATCCTTTCGCCCGAAACTCAAACACAATCGTCACGCTTGAGAGTTGCGATAGCAAGCAGGACTGAGTCATTTACGGCGAAATGTCTCGACTCAGCGCGGTTTTCAATCATTCTCTACTTTATTTAAAAGGGATCATCTGCATCAACACACCATGTGAAATGATATTGTGTAGTTTATCACGCTGTCATGAGGGCACTAAGTAGGAGGGAGAGGGGTAGAAAATCTCAGCTCCATAAACGCCACTGTAGCAGAGCGCAGCAGGAAATGTTCATTGTGCTGTTAGCGGCATCTAGAGGTCACGGGAGGAATAATTATTACACCCACTGTGAGTATACACGGTGGACAGGAGATAAATTGAACTAAGTGTGCTTACCATTGTACTTTTTCTTTCTTTCACAGACAACTAAGCAATTTCACCATCTGGTTACATCATCGATGCAGGTTTCTAGTTACACAGACGCTGAAATGTAGGAACCTGAAGTAGACTGTTTAGAATTGTTTAGTCGGTTAATACAGTTTAAAGGGGGCAAAAACAATTCTCATATTCACTTTAAAAAAATAATAATAACACTTATTAAACATTATTAAAAACATACAAACTTAAGATCATGAAATTCAAGTGTATAGCCTTTCAAACTTAGCAGTGAAGCACATTTTGCTTCAGTATGCTTCAAATATAAGTTTAGAGATACTGTCTATAAACTGTTTCAATTAAATGTCAAGTACAAAGAACTGTTACAATCCACCCTCTAGGTTGTAACACTAGAAAGTATGTGTATTTAAATTTAGTGTTTGTGGTAGTACAGTTTACTTGTTCAAAATATTTAGCCATATATATATATATATATATATATATATATATATATAGTTTTTTGTCCTGCAAAAAGACAAAGATGGTGGCCATTGTGGTGATGACACTCCTGTATCTAATGTTTTTTGTCCTGTTAAAAGACAAAGATGGTGGCCATGGTGGTGATGACACTCCTGTATCTAATTTCTAATTGGTTAAAGTCTTGGTGTTACAAAAAAAACAGTGTTTGCAACACTCCCTGGTCTTATGTAATGCAAAATGAATTAACAAAAAAAAAAAAAATCTTAAAAATTGTATCAAAGGCATACGCTGTCAGACCTTTGTCCCAATACACACTATCTGCAGTAGCCTATAGCTAATACCGACTCAAAGCGGTATAGAGACATTTGACATTTTGTTCAGTTTATTCAGTACAAGACTTTCTGCTAACCCACAGTCAGAGGTTAGCGATTAGTGAGTCAGGCTTTCAAACCTTGGTCACTTCATCTTAAACTAAAAGCTGTGAAAACTCAAAAATCTTTAAAGAGTAGTGGAGTTGCTTTATATATGGAACGGGGGTCTATTCGGTATTTAACAGTAGGATAGAATAGAGACGAGTTGAACATGTTTATGTCAGTCTTGATCCGCAGTTTGTTTGTAGCCTTGGACTGAAAATAATTCAGTTTGAAGTTTATTTAAGAAATGCATTGTAAACTATGAATGCAGTCAGTTACCATTTATATTTACTTTTTTATTTTATATTGTTACAGTATTTTAACACTTTGTTCATTTGTCTGAGGACATCAGCAAAGTCTAGTATCTGAACTTAATGTTTCTGAATAAAATAAAATAAACAAATAAATACATCTTGAGACAAATGGACCAACCAGCTCTTTGCAAATAACCCATCAGCCACAGGGTAATTTTTGCTGACCAGTTTGTATTATTACAACTAATTGCATCATTTGTTGTTAGTATATGTAAATAAGCAAATACGTACTATTTCTCTGCAATACCTGCACCGAGATATCCCTGTTTATTTGTTACTAAAAGTTCTGCAGAAGAACATAAAATAAGAAAAAAAAGCCAGAATTCCCATTGCCATTCTGAGAAGAAAAGTAACTTGCAATCGCAAAAAAAGACAGAATTGTAAGAAAAAAAGTTGGATTCTGTGAGAGTAACAAAAATAGAATTGTGAGACTGTAAACTCATAATTCATAGAAAGACAATTGTAAGATGTAAAATTTATAATTGCAAAAAAAAATAATAATAATTGAATTGTAAAACAAAAAGTCGTAATAACGTTTTTATTCTTTGGAAACTGGCTTCCATAGTTTTCTCTAGCCATGTAGCCAAAAATAAATAAATAAAATAAAATAAAAATTACAGCCAACTTTTATTAAAACTCCATCTTGCCAAGAGTGAATTATTCCTTTAACTGAGTAGCTGCATTGAAGTGGGTTTGAATCATGATATGATTCAGTCTCTCTTCAAAGCTAAATGATTCAGTCCCGCTTCAGTGCGACTCGACTGAGTGTGTTAAACCGGCTGATGGACTGTTCATTTGCAAAGTGCGGATTGGTACCTTTGTCTCAAGATGTAGATTATTTAAATTCACAGACTCGACTTTTCTCATTTCCTCAGACGAATTCCAGGTACAGCACTCTGAAATTAGTTCACCTGCACAGCTGAGCTCAGAGAATGGAAGCCTCACACTTTTCCATCAAAAAAGGGATTGTTTCCTCTTCGTATAACCAGGAACGAGAGGATTATTTGCCACCATTAATAGCATGAAAATGAGCACTTTGTCATTCAGTGAGATGAAGTTGGACGTTTCCTTGTCCGGACAGTAATTTTAGAGGAACGTGAGGCCTATCGTCCTTTTGCCTTTCAGGTGTTTAGAAGTCTGTAATTAATGCATGTTACTTTGAAGCATGGCAGACTTTGAAATTAAGGGTCTTGCCTTGTGGTCAGAGGTGTATGTGGTCTGACAGTGACAGGACAAACAAACGCACATGCACTGACAGAGAAAAAAAAGAAAGGAGGTAAAACGCAGACGCACAGGAGTCACACTTGTGGATGAAGCCACAGGCAGCAGGAAGTGCTTTGAGTAATCCGTACTAATGATACGGTGTACCTGCTAACTGTCAGAAAAATCGAGACAGGCACACACAAATGCACACATACACACTGCTGCGCTCAAGTTTTCAGCTACACACCTTGCTGACTCATTTTGACGTACCGCACAGCCGCACGCATGCATTTTTGCCCTTTGACTTCAATTTCAGCCTAATTTCGATTCCGGTCCACGGTGAGCTTTGACTCTTTGGTATGGGGGAGAAGGCAGAGCAGGCATTAGAGATTTGAATCAGGAAAAAAAACAGCCTAATTTAGCACTGGCCCATGAGATAAGAGCTCCGTCAGCTTATCATAGAACAAACAACCATCAGACCCGATCCCCCTGATACGCCACTGTTATTAACTCCAACAAGAGGATGAATAATTCAACATGTTAATCTCTCTCTCTACACACACACACGCTCCCACACACATTAACATTTCATTTGCAAACACACGTGAATGCATGGACACAGGCAGGCTCATCTAATGATAATGTATATATTTGTGTACCTCTGTGTTGTCTCACAAGTGTTTATGTACATATGTTCATGTGGTGTCAAAGAAGTGGACACTTCACTTTGGTGTGTGCCGTTGTGAACCAGATGAGAGTGACGGCCGTATGTCACAGCTATAATTATGCATGCTGGAAAGATCTTCCTGAAGGTGAAGTGTATCTGGTGCTGCTAATTGCACTGAAATTACGTGCTTTGCCTTCTTTCAAGCAAACATGACACACAAATAGTGACTGTTTCCAAACACTTTTCAAACACTCCGCCTGTCTTTCGTTGTTTGGACATTGCAAACGTCCAAACCCAGTCGGGTCACTTAAACAATCTGAGACTACTGAGATGCAATGAGGTGCATTCAGTCCATTCAGTGTTCACAATATAGTAAGGGATATTTTAAAGTCTGCTAAATTAATAATAGCTAGCAGTTTGCCACTTCAAGTTTGAGCTGACAAAGACATTAATATCTTCTGAACATGGTGATTGCATTTGTAGTTCATCAACAGCTCATTATACACATCATTTTTTTCTGTTATTGTAACTTACAGTAAGTAATTTACTTATTGTCATCACATAGGCTATTGATAATCTTTCAGACAATTTCATAAGATATATGTTGTTACACTGTGAATTGTATATACATGTGTTATTATTACCACCATATTCCTTCCTCTATACATATGAAAATTGACTTTATTACCTATTACAATATTCTGTCAGTTCACACTTAATTTTCCATCTGAGCTTTTAAAGTCCTGCTTTAAAATGCTACTACTAACCAATCCTACCTTAGAAATGTTTAATCTGGTATTTTCTCTGTCAAGATTTGCTTTTTTAACAAGTCTAATGAAGATCTGTGTGCGTGTTAACTAAATGTTATGCAGAGCTGTATTTTCAGTAGCCAATATTCCAGTCTTCAGTGTCACATGATCTTTCAGAAGTATTTCTAATATGTTGATTTGGTACTGAAGAAACATGCCTTATTATAAATTTTGAAAACAGTTGTGACACTTAAAATCTGTGAAAACTGTCACATTTTCCCTTAATGAACAGAAATAGCTAAATAATTGAAGTTATTTGAAATAATAATCGGTTGTGACAATGTAAAAGTATTTTCTGTCACTTTTGAGTAATTTAATGCATCCTTGCAGAGTAAAAAGGCATTCATTTCTTTAAAAAATTGTAATATAATAATAATAATAATAATAATAAATTCTTACTGACCCCAAAATTCTAAATGGTTTGAGTGTGTCATTGTCATTTTTTAAATAAACATTGATAATATCAATAAAAACATCTACATTTGCTTTAAGGTAAGTTAACATTAACACCATTTCATTTATGTATTCATTCAGGTCATTGCAGTGTTGACAGTAACAAAATAATTCACAGTACTACAGTAAATGTGCTGCAGAAACTATAGGAAGAGTTGTGTTCATATACACTGGTGTTATCAATAATCGCTTTCAAATTAGGCTTTTTCTCTTTTCAGATGATGGTGAAAAGCGGTTGCATAAACTCTGATTTACGGTTTTCACAGATTTTAATCACATTACTGCATAATTGAACATAACAATGCTTTGCAATGTCACAATTCATTCTAACTCACATCAGAGTAACATCAATTCGATTTTTACCAGCTTTTTACTGAAGATTATTACACTGAATGAAAACTCCAGTTCGTTCCCTTAAAGAAATGTTCTGAGCTTGTCTGAGTTAGCAACAGTATCCAAGAAGGGTGGAGCTTAGTGAATGGTCAATCGCAAACCAGTGTCTGTCCAGTGTGGACAGGACTCTGTTGACTCCTTAGGGAAAGCATGCAGCCGTGTGCACAAGAAAGAGCCCTTTTTTACATATTGTCTTGTCTTTCATCAAGTTGCTTGTTGCTTCAGTCACTCAGTTGTTCTTTTTTTTTTGTGGCCATTTTCCAACATGTATTCATCCGTGATGCCAAAAACCTACCTGGACATTTAGCTAGTCAAAGGCCATGGGTAATGCAGGTGAGCACTTATTTTCACAGGCACCGAGCAGGTCAGACTACGATACGTCTACCGTGAACACTTCTATTAATTCAGTTATTCACTAGCCCATGAGACTCAGAGCGGTCAAAGTTACAAAGCACTCAAACGATCAAAAAGCACCCTGGGCTCACTTGAGCGATCCTCCAGAAAGTTTTCAAGAGAATGGTGACCTGTGTTTAATCAGCGAGAAAGTTCATCTCAGAGGATGCTCTATGGGTGTAATTTGGTTTCGTTTTTTTGGTACGAAACACCGCTCGCTCATCAACAAAACCCCTTTAGTCTATGAATGTGGGAACCATCCACCCGTATCCTCCATCTCGGCATGGCTGCCCTCCTATCCACTGATTCCTGACTGACATTTAGATAAAGGTGAACAAGAAAGGCCCAGCTGAGCAGATGCCCGTCACCAGGGTAAATTCACTGCGCCCTTTCGGCGACTCGGAAGTCAAATTATAGCTTGCGGTCTGACATTTCCATTGTATTGGTAGAGTGCTGTTTTATTCTCCTAATTAGGCCATTAGGTACATCACTGATCTTGCGCCTAGAGATGGCCGGCACTAATAAAGAACAGAGAAACCCTGGGATAAAATAGAAGCGACGGAGAGAAACCGAGGGGAAAGATGAAGGAAGAGAGCCAGATAGATGTGTAAAGGGAAACCAGAAAAGAAGAGGGAGGAAGCCCTTGTGACAGTAGCCCTGGCAAACCAAAGTAGAGACAGAGCTGTGAACTGAAAGAGATGAATAGATAAAATACATATACTGAGAGAGAAATAGAGGAACAGAGATATGAGGGAAAATCATGAAGGTGGAAGGATTTAAAGATGAATACGGTGGACCTTTGCTCAACGGTTTTAGAGATTGAATCAGAGAGAGAGAGAGATCCAGTTATGAGTTCACAGTGGCACAGGTGACAGAACAGAGTGTGCTGTGCTCTACTGTATATCCACAATGGGATATTTATACATACTCACTCAAATATCACTCCCTCTGGATAATTGGACACAGCTTCTGATGAAATATCAAACCGGCTCCTGAGGTTGGACTTTTTAGGCCTTCCTGAATATGGCAAGGTCCTGTAAACAGTCAGAAATCAAGTTGACTATTCACCCCTACAAACTTATATGCCCCCAAGTCAGATTTAAGCATATAGAAACGTATTTAAACCTGCTGCAGAATATAAGTGGTGGAGAAACTCACAGTTGTGGACTGTGGGTCCACAGTGGGTCAGGTGAGGGTGGGAAAATGTTGAGAGGAGCATGGCCATTGCCAGGGATGGGTGTAGGATATAGGAAGATGAAAAGATTATTATCTCCATTAGAGATTTTCAAACTTCAGACCATCAAATAGGAGGGAGTGTGACAGGCACCCTTCCTGAAATATAAAAGCAGCTATAGCTGCTATACCATAATAGCTAAAAATTGTGAAAATGTATATTGTTCAAACACAAGTCTTTTTTGGACACTTTCTGCTTTTTAGATGTTGAAGGAAACTGTGTCATCCTCTAAAAGTCATCTTTTTGTTTACAAAAATGCAAAAATGGCTCAGAAAAGTGAAGCTAGTTATAAGGGGGAAAAAGACCCCCTTACATCATAAGTTTGCAGAAACAACGTATTGAAATTGTGTTGTCCAATGCAATGAAATGTATTCCTGCGATAACAAAGCTGATTTTTTTAGCAGCCATCACTCCGGTCATCAGTGTTACATTTGTGTTATATTTATATTTATATTTATACACTCACATGTATATATTAAATACAATTGAAGACTTGAAATACTAGAATAAAAAATTTACTATTTATTAAAATGTAGTTAATTAAATGTTCAACCTTAAAAAATTTGACTGTGCTAAAAATGCTTTTTATGCACATTTTTCACAGATATCCATAACATCCTATTGCAGCCCATTGAACCCTAAAATAAATTAGATGCAAAGACCTCTACATTTCCTCTATATTCGTAGTTTCATCAGTTTCCCAACTATAAAGTTCAAAGCTTGCAGTGAAAGTTTTATATTATATGAAAACAGTGCCTGTACATGACAGCGTAATTGATTTATGAAACGCTACGATCATTCTCGGATATGGTGGAGTTTTTGTTATGTCAGGGGGTGTGTTTAACGACTTAAATAATGATTTAAATATGGCTTTCCTCATCTAACCAAGTCATTAGAAGTTTGCCCATGTAAGCATTATTAATGGGAAAAGCGATGTCTAATTAAGAAGTGTTTGAAAGGCCTTGACCTTTCTGCAGACAGTCTGTAAATCATAACTGCAGGGTTAAATATGACATTAATTTTCTCATGTACCTGCTAATACGCTGTTGAAAGTGTGATGTTGGCAGGTAAGGTGGGGAAACAAGATACATATTTAATTATAGTGAACGTTCGAGACACCTTCCCTGTTTTTACTTTGAGTGAAGAGATGAAGGTGGATTTTGGATTACTTTTTTATCAATTTGCAGTGCATTTAATATATAATCTACGGTTAATTTTGAAAGTAGCCTCTCAAACGGTCTTGCTCCAATAATATAATTGCATGTACACAAGCAAGACAAACATTAACAAATGATCTGTACCTTAGTCTCCATGGCAACTGCTGACTTTCACACAACGTTGAAAGGACGGGATGCAAAAAAGGTGCAATTGAGTATGCAAATGAGCATTAATTGTCATGTGAAAAGTACTTTAATTGTGTTGAGCCTGGGAAGGGAGGTAGACAGAACGGTGGGCAAACAGTAGTGAGCAGGGTGGGACATGGATTGGTGACTGTTGCTCTTCACTCTGTTTGTTTGACACGTGCCCTTATTCCGCTTGATTTATATGTGCTGCCTGTCAGCCCATTATCCTTGGAAACTACGACAAACAAACGCCTTTTATCTATGATCGATTCCGTTCATATGTGCCAGTCTAATTTTCATGCTCTATCTGACTTTCACTCCTGCTCTCCAGATAACATTCATTCATAGATGGAACACACAGAAGCATACTGAAAATGCATTTTTGTTGTGATCCATCCAGATTGAGGCCCGTAGTGAAATCACTCTCCATACGCGTGTGTAAAACATCTTTCATCAGTAATACCTCCCCTGATGTTGCCGCCTAAGAGCTTCACACAACCGCATCTGTTCAATCCTATCTGCATGATCTCATTCCTGATCAGCAGTAAACATGGCGAAACTGTCGTAGAGATATACCATCAATGTTTCCATGTGTCTTATTTGCATATAAGTGGCTTCTAGGTACTTCAATTCCAATGGCTGGCATGTTTATGCACTGGCTAATGACACACCATGTATTTGTGAACAGCAAAATGGTAGTGATAAACAAGAAGAGGAATATATACTACCGTTCAAATGTTTAGGGTCAATACAATTTTATTTTTAAAGAAATAAATGAATACTCTTATTCAGCAAGAAGGCATTAAATTGATCAACAGTGGCAGTAAAGACAAAATAATGTTACAAAACAGCTTCGCCATCACAGAATAAATTATATTTAGAAATATATTAAAATATGGAATGCATTTTACAATGTAATAATATTCTATAATATTACTGTTTTACAGTAATGCAATTTTTAATCAAACAAATACAGTTTTAGTGAGCATAAGAGACTTATTTGAAAAAAAAAAATCCAAAATTGTGAACAGTAAAAAGTATATTTAGACACTTAAAAATATACATATTGTATTGCATTGGACAGCATAATCTTAAAGTAAAGTAAAATAAAATAAAATAAAAATCTGAAACTGTCATATTGTCACAATTCACTCGGGGAGCAAGAAACGAGGAAACGAGGAGTACTTGAATAACACAGTCTTTAATAATCCACAGGAAAACCGAGAACAAGGAGGACATTCAACAAGTAGACCCGACAAAAAAAAAAGAACTGAAAGGACTAGGGTTTTTAAAAAGGCAGGATAATTGGGGAGGAACGAGACACACCTGGAATCAAATTAACACAATCAACATGAGGAAGAAACTAGATAACAGGGTCAAAACACACAGAATAGTCCATAATCCTGACATAGCACCCCCTCCCAGAAGGTGAGTCCTCGCACCGTAGCAACAACAGAGGGAGGCGTCGGTGGGAACTTGGGAGGAGGTTCCGGAGGAGGACGGATATGCGGGAGGAGGCCGGCAGACAGAGACCGGAGGGGGGGGGGGGGGCGAAGACGAAGGAGGGAGGAGCCAGGGAGGAGCCAGGAGGGACCCAGCGCAAGAGGAGCACAGCAGGACCCCGGCCACAGCCATGATGTCGGCCCATGGTGGAACCGACGGAGGGAGGAGCCATGTAGGAGGAATGGCCGCCGACTCCAGGGGGAGGTGCAGGTGGGGGAGGAGCCCGAGACGGAGACGGAGAGCCGATGAGCCAGGGTGACGGGGAGGATCCGGAGGTCCTAGGCGGAGCAGATGTCACCGGCAACCGGAGATGTGGATCCAGGAGGCCACGGTGGAGCTGGAGCGACAGAGGACTGAAGTGGAGCAGAGGGGATGAAGGAGCCTGACGGAGTCGGAGGGATGGAGGGACGAGGCGAAGCCAGAGAAGTGGAGTCCGAAGGCGCAGGATGGTTGACGCTAGACCAAGGTGGAGCCGGAGGGACGAGGGAGCCTGGCGGAGCTTGTGGACTGCCGGGCCACGACGGAGAGGAGGGAGCAAGGAGCCGACGGGTCAACGGGAGACTCCAGCCATGGCGACGCTGGAGGATGGCAGTCCCGCGGGGCTCGTGTCGCAATGAGGATGGGCTGAGGGTGAGCAGAGGGGCTGCCAGACGACAGCGGTGGAGGAGGCTGGAGCGGGTGGGAGAGCGGGATTTTTGGAGGAGTGGCCACAGGAGGGCGCTTTCTAGGAGCAGGCACTGGAGGGCGCTTTCTAGGAGCAGGCACTGGAGGGTGCTTTCTAGGAGCGGGCACTGGAGGGCACTCTGAACTGAATTCAGGGGCTGGAATCCTTTCCTCGTCTTTTTGGCACTTTCGCCCCGCCATACTCCGCTCACCCTCAGGCGCGGTGCAGGGGGCGAACCTCCTCTCTGCGCTCACACCATACGTGGCTTTCTCCCTCGTGGCAGGCGTTGTTGCCGGCTCACACACCTTGACTGACGTCACGGCCTCTGGCTCCGCGGCGATCCTCAGCTCTGTCGCTCTTTCTAGCAGTGGCTCGTCAGTCACGGCGGGCGATGGCTCTCCGTCCGCGGTGGGCTCAGGCATGCGCATTGGGGAGATGGTGGGCTGGTGTCATAGAACGCGCAGAGCGCGTCGTCCGGATAGGTGGTGAGATGGGCCACAGCCAGAAACAGTCTGGGACCCTCGAGCGATTTCCCCCCCTGCTCCAGCAGGAGGAGGATGAATTCGGGGCGAAGGAAGGGATCCATAGGGCACACAACGGAAACAAAAAAAAATAGT
Organism: Sinocyclocheilus grahami; assembly: GCF_001515645.1. Taxonomy (NCBI): domain Eukaryota; kingdom Metazoa; phylum Chordata; class Actinopteri; order Cypriniformes; family Cyprinidae; genus Sinocyclocheilus; species Sinocyclocheilus grahami. The sequence goes on from NW_015505353.1 coordinate 632,258, forward strand.
AAAAAGAGAAACAAAACGGAGGGTACAAATGGAGGTAACTGTATCGGTCGGTTCTTCTGTCACAATTCACTCAGGGAGCAAGGAACGAGGAAACGAGGAGTACTTGAATAACACAGTCTTTAATAATCCACAGGAAAACCGAGAACAAGGAGGACATTCAACAAGTAGACCCGACAAACAAGAACTGAAAGGACTAGGGCTTTTAAAGGCAGGATAATTGGGGAGGAACGAGACACACCTGGAATCAAATTAACACAATCAATATGAGGAAGAAACTGGGTCACAGGGGCAAAAACACACACAGAATAGTCCGTAATCCTGACACATATCTGCAAACAAATGATGCAAGACTCTTTTCCTTTCATAATTAACTTTGTTTTGCAAATATTTTAACAAAAATACTTTAGTGTATGGCACCAATTTCCCTCAAATTCATGTTTTATTAATGTATGACATGCAGAAACAATAGGTATTTAATAATATATAATACAAAAATTCATTTGTATTAAGTATTAAGTCCTAATTTATTCTGGCCCGTGCATTTGTCTGTCTTCACGCATGTTTGTGTGAGTTTACATTAGCATGTGTTGTGTGAGAATTCCCAGATGGCCCCCTCCCCTTGTTAGAAATGGCCAGTGGCCCAGCTGGGCTAGCATAGATGCTTTGCGGGTGTGCAGAGAAGTGATAGACACACACCAGTGGCTGCAAGTGTTGCAGAACTCGAGAGGAATGAGAGAACAGGATGAAAAGGTAACTCTTCACACCGAACACCACCCTGAAAATACTCACAGCACCATGTATTTCCACCATTCATCATATCTAAGCAAACGTTGCAAAAAACATCTCTGAAAACTACACTTACTCCATGCGGTGTCCAGCTACTGTGGATTGGGATGATAAATTGAACAAATGTATTGCAATAAATCTGCTCAAATGACTTTTTCTGGTCTTATTTTCTGTCTAATGTAGATCGAAATGGAAAGTGAATGAATTGTGCTTCATTTCCTGAATACTGAATGGTTGTCATTTAAATTGTATACTAAGATTTGCCTAATCTAGATAATTCTGTTATCATTTATTCACCCTTCAAACCCTTATTTTCTGATATATATATATATATATATATATATATAGATAGATAGATAGATAGATAGAATATATAGATATATATTTATATATATTAGGGTGCTTTTTCACTTGGTTCAATTGCCTCATCCGAACCAGAATTCAACTGATCTGGGTTGCATTTCCCAAAAGCATCATAAGCTTAAGTACATCATAGACCCATTGAAACAAGTGGATCTACGATCAACTTAGACTTACAATGCTTTTGGGAAACACAGCCCTGGATTCACCCTGCTAGAATGTGTTCACATTGTGTTTTTTGGTTCCGAACCATGGTACGTTTGCGTCATTAGAGTGGCAGATGTTTATCCCTGTAACAAGTAGCGACTATACAGGAGTAAATGGCAAAATTGATTAATAATGTTGCTTGCTTGCCTTACGTTTGTACTTTGGATTTTGACCACCACAGCATGGCACATGAGTCTATTTGTCACAAACATAATGCTAAGGTTCAGAATAATGTGGGAGTTAATTTCTGCTGAAGGCACGTGAAAATGAGATACACATTCTGTCTGCTTGCAGTGCATCAGTCAAGCTTGTCAGGACAGTGAGTGAGAAAACAAATAGTTTTGATCAATTTATATGTCAATTCCCTAATTTAGTATGGTTGTGTTCACATTAGATGCGAACCGTACATTAAAGGGTTAGTTCACCCAAAAATGAAAATTAGCCCATAAATTACTCACCCTCAAGTCATCCTAGGTGTATATGACTTTCTTCTTTCAGACGAATCCAGTCGGAGTTATATAAAAAATTGTCTTTGATCTTCCAAGCTGTTTAATGCCAGTCAACAGGTGTTGCATGCATCAGTCCAAAAGAAGTTAAATAAAAAGCGCCCATCCATAAAAAAAGAGTCTCACAAGGCTCCGGGGGGTGAACAAAGGTTTCCTGTAGTGAATCGATGTGTTTTTGTAAGAAAAGTATCCATATTCAAAACGTAATAATCACTTTAATGTAGCTTGCGCCAACAGTTTTTCACGGGAGAAGCTCCGGGCAGATGACGTATGAGGTCGGCTTTGCGCATTCGCCGCTCAGAAGTGACGAACGCAGAAGCGCAGGGGTGTGTTTTTGTAAGAAAAGTATCCATATTCAAAACGTAATAATCACTTTAATGTAGCTTGCGCCAACAGTTGTACACGGAAGCAGCTCCGGGCAGATGACGTATGAGGTCGGCTTTGCGCATTCGCCGCTCAGAAGTGACGAACGCAGAAGCGCAGGGGTGAGATCAAAACAAAACAACGGTCACGAAGTACAAAACAAGGATTTGTAAAGAAGAATGTCGGAGGATTTCGATATAAGCCAAGAGGAGACTGCTGAAACTTTGCTTTCTTTGCTCCTGTTAACAAACTTGGGTTTTCGCGAGACTCCCCGGCGCATGCGGAACGCTGAACTCATACGTCATTAGCCCCGAACTGCTTCAGTGTACAACTGTTGGCGCAAGCTACATTAAAGTGATTATTACTTTGAATATGGATTTTTTTCTTACAAAAATGCATCGATTCGCTAAAGGAGGCCTTTGTTCACCCCCCCGGAGCCGTGTGAGACACTTTTTTCATGGATGGGCGCTTTTTATTTAACTTCTTTTGGACGGATGCATGCAACACCCGTTGAGTGGCATTAAACAGCTTGAAAGATCAAAGACAATGTTTAATATAACTCTGAATGGATTCGTCTGAAAGAAGAAAGGGTTACACTTTACTTGAAGGGGTGTGCATAAGACTGACATGACCCCTTCATAATCATGACATGACACCTACATAATCATGACATGACACGTCATGAATATGAAGGTTTTTTTATGCATGTTTATGACAACTGTCATTAAGTGTAATTCGCTCAGTTATGTAATTTTTAATGCAAAGATGACATTGTTTGAGATGTCTTTGTTATAGGCTATGGTTAGGGGTAAGGGTAGGGGTAGGGTTAGGTTAGGGTTAGGTCAAATAATGTCATATTTGCATTAAAAATGACATAACTGAGCGAATGAAACTTAATGACAGTTGTCATAAACATGCATAAAACCTCCTTCATATTCATGACATGTGTCATGTCATGATTATGTAGGTGGCATGTCAGTCTTATGCACACCCCTTCAAGTAAAGTGTTACCAAAGAAAGTCATATACACCTAGGATGATTTGAGGTTGAGTATATTATGGGCTAATTTTCAATTTTGGGTGAACTAACCCTTTAAGCCTGAGACACACCACACAATTTTAGCAGTCCTATAATATTATTGAATGTCACACTGTGCGACATGGATCTAACATGGCTACGACATGTGTGTATACTGTACGATGATGATAAATATCGAATCTTACGATATGACGTACGTTACTATAGAAGAATAAAACGTCATCAGCATGCGCTATTGGTAAACAAAGAGAGCATGATGAATCACAGTTTAGCAGTGTAGTCATTTTTATGTATGCTGAAAAAAGTAGGTCCCACTTTATATTAGGTGGCCTCAACTACTATATACTTTATCAGCAAATAAGTACAATGTACTTACTGTGTTCATATTGAATTGCAAAACACTTCTGCTGCTATTGAGGTGGGAGACGGGTAAGGTTAGGGACAGGTTTGGTGGTATGGGTAGGTTTAAGGGTTGGTTAAGGTGTAAGGGATGAGCCAACAGTTTAGTTATAAATGTAATTACAGAAATTAATTACAGATGGTATTTTGTAAAATATAAGCACAATGTAGAAACATGTATGCACACAATAAGTGCATTGTATCAAATTATTAATTTGAATGTAAGTACATAGTAGTTAAGGCCACCTAATATAAAGTGTGACCAAAAAGTGGAAGCAGCAAAAGAGGAAGCCATAAGAGCTTGAGGTAAGCAGTTTTTTGTTTTAGCACCATGTCGCGTTGATTTCATTTTGCATTTTTATTGGTTGGTCAGTAAATGTGGATCGTACCAGCAAACACACTGTGCGATGATCATGCTCGCAAGACTTTGAAAACGGCTGTCTTTAAACCTCTTTCACAGAGTGACACAGTACCACCGATTAAGAGCCACGATCACAGAAATCACCACGATTGTTTCACGATGGCGATCTTTCGTCTGGGACAGCCGAGAATCGTGCAGTGTGTTTCAGGATTTAGTTTGTGTAAACTGTACCCAAGACTGTCCTTTTTAGTCAGACTCCAGTACAGTTTGCAGGTGTGTGCTCACATTATCCAAAACCAATCAAACTCTGATGCAAAACGAATCCAGGCACACACCAAAAGTGCTAGCATGAACTAACGTTGGTTCCAAACAAGATTGGACCCCACTGACCCTCATTGTATGGACAAAAAAATATCTTCTTTTCCACAGAAGAAATTAAGTCATACAGGTTTAGACTGACAGGAAGGTGAGTATAATACACTATCCCTTTAAAGGTGAGTATTTGATTAAATAATAGCAAAAACATTCACATACATACTTTGTGGGCAGATAAATGTTGCGTAATGAAGCATGGCTCATTTGCTTACTCCCTGCATGGCCACTTTAGATTAGGCAAAAAAGCTTGTTCCGGTGCCTTGGTGGTAGTTACAGTAAAAATATTTTATATGTCTTTTTTTCCTCAGCATTCTGTTCCCCTGTAATGTGACTGATGACATTGGCAAAAGCAGCAGGCTCGAGATAGAGAGTGCACAGAATGTAGATGAATGTGAACGGGAAATGTGTGCAGTGCATGTGTGTGGGAGAGAGAGAGAAAGAGCGAGAGAGAACGGCGTGGAGTCACTGCATGGATTTAATGCTAGTATCCATCACCCTCTACACAAAGTATGTGGGGGAGTGTATGGGGCTTTAAGAGGTTATTACACACGCTCTTTCCCACTGTAGGGACCAAACACACTCGCAGTCCAACCTCCAGCAAAGATGGATCACACCGACTTATCTCGTCTGAAATAAAAACCAAACAAGCACTTCATCTTCCAACATAAAACCAAAACCATGCTGCGCACAGTAAAACCTAATGCCGGTCACCATGCGGTGCAGGAAGCAATACATCTGCTGTGCTGTAAATACATTAGCTGTATCTCAATGTGTTACCAAGATATCGAGGGATGTATGGAATGTGTGGGCTGATGTATTGATACTTTTTATGCAAATAGCCATCTTTATTGTTGAGATTCACAACATATCAGTACCATATTAGCTATCAGACAACTTTTTAATTTTTTAGTTCCAGCAGCAGATACTAGATTATTTAATTGTACATGCTAATTTCCCCATTTTTTTTTTACATTTAATGCTCATTTAAATTCCATATTTAAAAACATTTAATTTAATTACAATGGTAAATGTAATATTTATCAAATCCCAAAATAAATGATAAATAATAATAAAAACTAATACATTTTTGATACTACACATAATGTTGTATTGCCTAAAAAATTAAACAAAATTATTTATTTATTTTTCTTTCTTTCTTTCTTTCTTTCTTTCTTTCTTTCTTTCTTTCTTTCTTTCTTTCTTTCTTTCTTTCTTTCTCATTTGAAATTAACCATGTGTGTTCTATTTGTATTTATTTATTTTTAGATTTAAATTATTATAGAATTTTGATCTTAGCCATTTATCGGTTATCGACTGTAATTATTGGCACATCGGTATCTGCCAGAACTACTACTCACGTTACCTTTTAAAAAACTGAAATGGTTTAATAATGCTGTTAAATGTTGTATTTTTCAAATCTCAAAATTAATACCCATTTTCATATTGTACGTTGTAATGCTGTGATGCCTGCCAGTGCTATTTTATTGTCATCCGAGATATCATTATAATTTGTATTCTTATTTTGAATTCATTTTTATTTGAATATTTTGTTTTTTAATTTGTAAGTTGTATTAATTTTTTGTTAGCTAATATATATATATATATACTGTATATATAAATATTTTATTTTGGTTAATGTAATTTTCAAGTAACAATTTGTCTTAAATGTTTTCTTTTTAGTTTCAGTTTAACTGATATATCACTATAATATCCCTGATCCCTACATCCCTACAGTATGTAAAACTACTAATTTCTAAATAGTTTATTTATAACTAAAATTCCATACTAAAATTTTCAGCCATAACATTTATCGACTTGTCGTTATTGGCCATTATCTACATGAAGGCTTTCTTTATTACAGTAGCACTTAGTGAATTGTGTAGCGTGCTATTTATTTAAGATGAAGCGCTGCAATTTGTGTAGGCTTAATATGTTAGTGTTTGAATTGTGCATCAGCAAACTTGCATGAGACCACATACTTGCACCTGGAGAGCAATAGTGAGTGAGTGATTGAATGTGTGTTAAAGTCAGTGTGAGTGAGATGCTTTCTGCTCTCCTCTGGCCACTTCTCTCCCATGAGCAAAACGAGTCAACAGAGCTGTTGCTATGGCAGCAAAGGTGAAACACAGTGGTGCTGGTTGTTGGTGACGGCGTGTGTGTGTGTGTATGTGAGAAATCGATGGCTCACTGCTCTCGCCTCTCAAATTCTCCTTTGGCTGATCTCTCAGCCTGTAAATCCCATGCGTGCTGGCTGGCCTCACCCTTATCCGCACACGCACCCCTAGACAAGCACCGGTTGGTAGACCAGATTATAGAGATTTATCGGCCATTTTTTGTTAGATTCCTTATATGCGAATTTACTAGCAATTTATCTTAATGAACGCAAATACATTTTATATAAATGCAGCAGTCATACATTGTTAACATTTTGTAGTTTTTTTCCCCTATACAGGTTTATCTATGAAGACTTGATGTTTCTTCAGGTGTTTATGGATTCCGATCAAAAAACACTGATATTATAACTCTCACTGATACTGATAAACCAATAATTATAATCTTGTTATAAGCAATACACTGATTAATGAATATTACAATTATATACTACTTTGTCTAAAAAAAATAAAAATAATAAATGCATTTTAAATACATTTATTAAAATTAATGTTGCTTTAAGTATGGGTATTAATTTTGAGATTCCTAAAGATTACATTTTACAGTGTTATTCAATTATTAAAGGGGTCATATGATGTTGCTAAAATGAACATTATTTTGTGTATTTGGTGTAATGAAATGTGTTTATGCGGTTTAAGGTTAAAAAACACATTATTTTCCACATACTGTACATTATTGTTTCTCCTCTATGCCCCACCTTTCTGAAACGCGTAGATTTTTACAAAGCTTATGGTTCTGAAAAGCAAGGTGTGCTGTGATTGGCCAGCTATCCAGTGCGTTATGATTGGCCGAATACCTCAAGCGTGTGACGGAAATGTTACACCCCTACCATACTGTGATGATGCCCTGTCAGGCCGGAGCGATGATTCAAACACATGAAAACCCATTATAAACGAGACATTTGTTGCATCCAGTGGGGACATAATTATGGATTATAATGACTTATACTGTCTTTTTACGCATTAATATTTTTTTAAGAGATCATTAGATGAGGGCAAAGGTAACACGAAATGCTAAACTGAAGAATGATGAACATGAACAATTAAATATTCAATACTGAATGACAAAATAAACATATAAATAAGCAAATAAACCAAATCTATGAACAGTAAAAGGACTGGAGGAGGTCAAACGCAAGGCGACTTAACTTTGAAAACATGATCCTACAGCAAAAATTCACAGAGCAAAAGTCCAAATCAACATTCATAGATACATGTGTGATGTCTGACTGAGCTGAGCTTTTCCGATGTTGTCAATACACAGTAATGGGTTCACCAAGATTACTTTTTGCTTTGGTGTGACAGGTGTGACTCATATAAAGATGAAAATACCTGTTCTGTCTGCTGAAATAATACTGTTGTTCCCTAAAATCATAGCAAGCAATATGTCCCTTTCTGTTCTCAGAAAATCAGATTTTTTATTTTGTCTTATTTTAACTACTGGGCATACTAGATGGCAATCCATTGGATGATGTCCCTCAAAGCAAAGGATAATCAAATGCAATTAACTACTTTCTGTCATGACTTTACTCTCAGAAAAACAGTCAGTGACACTTCCATTCCTCAACCTATTCATCATCAGAGGAGACAGCTTGCAAAACCAGTGAGAAATCACACAATCTAGTGACAGTAAACTCTCAAATAATATGCCACACTTTTAAAACGCTTTTCTGCAGTCTTGAGATAAAGAACCTAAGGAACCTGTAATTTTGTTTTCTGTCTCCCCCTTCGTATGTGAAGTGGTTTGTTGAAAATATCTTTAGAAACTGTTCTGCTGAGAGAGAAAAAAATGACTAGCTATATGGATGGATACATGGATGAATAAGTGTTACAGTTATTTACAAAAAGGATCTGACTGGACACTGAATATTTTTGACTGGAGGGCACAAGGAGCATAATAACTGATGCCAATCTTCTTTTTGCTGGATCTGTCTTCTCTCTAGTTCTCCTACACAAACACAAGTGAAGTGAATAACAATGAAATCTAAATTGTCTCTGAATGTGCAACCAATAATCAAACTCAATCACTTTAGCAAACATTTAAATCTCAATGTGTGTCTTATTTAAATTAATAAATTTATTTTAAATAATATAATAAATATAATACAAACCCGATTCCAAAAAAGTTGGGACACTGTACAAATTGTGAATAAAAACAGAATGCAATGATGTGGAAGTTTCAAATTTCAATATTTTATTCAGAATACAACATAGATGACATATCAAATGTTTAAACTGAGAAAATGTATCATTTTAAGGGAAAATAAGTTGATTTTAAATTTCATGGCATCAACACATCTCAAATAAAAAGTTGGGACAAGGCCATGGTTACCACTGTGTGGCATCCCCTCTTATTTTTATAACAGTCTGCAAACGTCTGGGGCTGTGAAAAATGAAACATTAATTATGAGATATTTGTTGTTGAATGCGTAAAAATTAATGCAGCAATTCCTGTGATACTGATGTTGTATTGAGATGATTGATCCTCACATAAAAATACTGATACCAACTATTTTAAAACATAGTTTACTTATTTATCATGAAAATAAATACACAAAATACATTTACAGTGGGGGGAAATTAACTGACAACTCTCATTCAAACAAATACATTAAAAAGGCACAGCTAAATGTGAGATTTATTTTAATGGGTTTATGTGAATATTGTAAGTATAACAATATTATAAGTTATACTATATTTATTACTATAAGTTAAGATTATAACTTATAATAACTTTGAAAACTTATAAACTTAATAATACCAATTAATTTTAATTAAACAATTTATTAAACTTATAGCAATAAGTTCACTTCAGTTACAGTTATTTCATGTAATGCTAAATGACTATAATTACTAATGTATGCTCAGAAATGGGGGAAGGGGGGAATCCATTTAATCGATGCATCAGTATCAGTATTGGATACACACAGTCTCTCTTAAATAATACTTAGTAAAACGAGGCAACGAAACAAACATAAAATTCCATATATTTAAAATGCTCTTTATGTTGTTTCCACATCTTCACATCCTCCATAATCTGGAGATTCAATGTGATAATATCTTTGATTACAAATTTGAATACGAATATACGATTAATCACATAAATTACAGAAACCTGCATGAATTTATTTTTTAATCAATCGACAGCCCAAAATATATGTAGATAAACTGCACAATTGCTACCATTACCAATTTTTTTTTCCCATTTTCTTCCAAATTTAGTCTGAGCTGCCCCAGGCACCAATAATCAATTGTAAGGGTTTAAGGCACTTCCCTATTCCCAGCTTATGTATTTTTAAAGCAGTGCCCTCCACAGTAACCACTATCTCGTTTTTTGCTTCCCTTGGCTCTTTGTCATTCAATGCATGTGTCCTCCCAGTCCCTTGGACCTTTCTCACTTCATACTTAAGAGCAAATTCCCACTAGTGCAACACTCACAATAGAGAGCCATCTATTTGATGAAAGAGACCCATCCAGACAGCGAAACCCAGCTGTGTCTGAATGTCTAATCCCACTGTGAGTGATCCCTCCTGGGCACTCGGGCACTCCCTTGCCTTCCATTCTTCAGTGTCCTCCAACACCCAATCTCTCTTTGTCTTGTGCATCCCGTGCCGCATAAGAGGAATCTGTCAGAATGACAAACAACAAGGTTTTTTCATACTCAGGTGTGAGTGAAGACCACGGAGCAGAGCAGAAGCAACAAAACCAAAATAAATTGTGAGACTGAACAGGTGAGCGATGTGGGCTTGTTTTAAGATTGGCTCAGTGCTTCTGTTGAATTATTTATTTATTTACTTCCCGTGGAACTGATCTGCATTATTCACTGAGGGCTGAGACACTTTTCAGACAGCGCTGCCGTGTTTTCTTCTGTGACCAAAAGATGAAAATCACATTGTTTCCTAAGCTATCCGTGGCCTTACTCTTCAAGAAAACTACAACTCGTTCCACCAGTTTGTGCACCTAAACTGATTTCGACTTTTCAGAGCCACATGAGGCTTTGGAGACGTGTTAAAGGGGTCATTGAAACACCATGTATTTGTTTATCCTCTTGCCAAGCGCACTGGCAAGAACACTGACCTTGGCCAGAAATAATGACTAGAAACCAACAAGTATCAGTCTCGCGTGTTCTTACAGGTACTGAGCTGGGAAATTGAAACAATCGTAGCAATAAGTGCAACTCACAGCATGAAGATTGTTCGCTTGCCTGCTTCGCTTTTAGCTCTCTCTCGTGCTTGATTCGGGTCTTGCCTAACCTTCTGGAGATCTGATATGTTCCTCGCATGCTTGTTTTGTGTGCGATTGAATTAATATTTTCTCTGGAGATTCTCGCAGTGACCCGTAACGCTGTAACCGAGCACCGATTGTCTCCTTGCTCTCGTTATGGATCCGCCGCACACTATTTAAGCAGATAGCGTGCCACCTCGTTCACCCATTACAGAGCCTGCCCACACACGCATGCAAACATTCACAAACCTCATGAACCTTCGAATGGCAGGCTGGGAAACGCTCCTGGGTTTGCATTTGAGCTCTGCCCAATGCCGAGCGCGACCCGACCTCCTGAAGCAGCGGAGGATTAGTATCTTGATATTCCTTCCAATGTTCCTTCCTGCCAGGCATCGGCTGTGGGTCAGCCTGGCCCTCACTTCTGTTCTTTCCCACTGTCCATTAGAGAAGTACAAAAGCTTCTAAGGGAAGTCTAAGGAAAAAGATCAAAGGAAAAGGAGGAATAAAGGCTGCTTAGCTAATAGCGTGATGGTAAATAAGAGTACAGTTTGAAAGTGCAATTAAAAGGAGGAGATCTAGTGAACAGTTCTTAAATAGACATTTAGTAATGCCCTTAACATCAATTATGTTTCATTAATTAGATGTTTTCTTCTTGTATCGATTGGCGGCTATTATGCTTGTATGTACAATAACTGTAATAGCTTCTTCCTGCGATTGTGTTACAGAAATCTATTGCAAATTAAAGCTTTGTGGGGAAAATCAATACTCAAGCATATGATCCAAAAGCTGCTTTTCAGTCTGATAAAAGTGCTAGTTAACTTGCCACTGATTGAGGCCAGGGACAAATTTGATAAGAACTAGCACAGTAACAGTACTGACTGAGGATCATTTTTTGTTATTATTGAAGCTAATATATAACAGGAGGTAATCTGATCTCAATTCTGAAAGATGCTTTGAGCACACAGGAGGCAGACCATCTGTAAGGATATATTACCTAAATAAAGAAGCTCCTATGACTAAAAATAAAATGAATAAAGTTGCCAATGAGCCAATACTTTTCATGAAACTTTCAGTATAAATGGACAGTAAATGGCTCCTTCTTCTCTATCCAGGTTCACCTTGCCTTCAAAAGTGTGCACTTGCAGGTTTGATTATTAAATAACCCAACAGAAACAGAAATCAGTTATTTCTCAAATGACATGATTTTATATGTGTCTTGAGTAACTAAAAAGTAATTTAAAAAATAATAAAAAATTAAGTAAAGATCAATTATCTACCTTCAGTAGAGCTTGACAATAAAATTAATAAAAATACAAATCCAAGACAACATGCTGCAATTTCTAAATTGTTTATATTTAATATAGAAACCAACTGCATTTTTCAATAACTACTAAATCCATTGCCAGTATCTAGAGAACCGGGCTGGAAATAAACAATATTAATCTGATTTTCATGCTTATATTAAGGTGTTTAACAGTGTTAAAATTAATAACTATAACAAATAACCCATTAATGACTGATATAAAAATATACCATATTGTCTAATAGAAAATAAAACACTAAAAAATAAAATCAGTCATTTAAATGCCACAATTTCAAAACACTAATGTACAATATGACAAATGGGCTTTCATTTTTTATGTTTACTGTTATTACATTTTTGTTTTTAAAGTTACTACATAAGCGTTAAATGGTGGAAAAGGTAATCTAAATATAAAAAAAATAAATTGGAGAAATGAGCCTGCATATTTAAATATTCTATATCAACTCAATATAAAACAAATATTATCATATATAAAACAAAGTAATATCATCCGATGACTAATATGGTTTGATATAATGCTATTTAATGTTGCAAGCAAATGACCTGCACAAAAATACCTGAATATTTTGCACAATTTTTAAGTGAAAATTCAAACGTTGTTTATCTATCAATCAATCAATCTATCTGTCTACCTATCTATCTGTCTGTCAATCATCCATCCATCTTCAAAATGGGTGTAGTATTAAGTATCCGGTGAAGGAGGGTGAAAAGCAGAGTGGTGTATCTAGGAAAAACGAGCAAAAAACAAATACAGAGAAGACATGAGCCCAAGAGGACAAAAGGGACGCCAAGAGAGATGAAATGTAGCAATTGAGAGTAAGACTCTGTTTAAAGGACACCGAGATAGCGACTAACAGACAGAGAAAAAGAAAGGGAGATAAAGAAAGTGATGGGGAGAGAGGTGGCTTTCATCCAGGCAAACCTGGCCAGACAGAAACTGGAGTGGTGAGCACTAGGAGCTCCAGCAACCTGGCCCTTTTCATCTCTTCATCAGGAGGGTTCAAAGCCACAGGCGAGCCTTTGATTCCATCACTGCCACAGCTCCCTTGATGTGGAAATCTAAATTTCAGTGAATTGAAAAAGGAGGGGGAAAAGGGGGTGACACATTACACCATATGAAGAAATAAATGTGCTCTTCGCCGCCCCAGAACTGGTGCTAATGACACGGCACAGAAAGGAGGAAGGTGCGGGACAAAAAATGAGCCAGAGGAACAATCTATAAATGATATAGTCTCCAAATGTTGAATATGAATCACTACTGTGGCAAAGCCAGTACTGTGCATGTTCACACTGCATTACAATACGGTTTCTTAGTCCTGTTTGTGTGCTAAATACATCTCATACACAGTTCAGCTTTAAAAGAGAATGACAACTGAATCTATAACCAAAATGACTCCCTTAAATTTACAGTACTCCAGACTGAAAATTGAGAGTAACAATGTATAAACACAATGAATTAGACATCAAATCCTGAGGTATAATGACTGAAATAGTATTTTCTTGTAAAACATACGCCAATGATCTTTGTTTTATTTACAACTTAAAAAAAACAAACAAAAAAAAACAATTTGCTATAGCAAATTATGAACTGAATGAACAGAAGAGTAGAGCATGACTTTAGTAACATCTAAGTTATATGATTCCCAAAGTTATATGAATGTATGAACTAATCAAATTAATATATTGAAAGCAAAGGCGTTTTGAATAAAAGTGTCTGTCAAATGCATACATGTAAATCAGCATTAGTCACTAATATTAGGACTTTTAACTTTCAGGTTATGAAAAATGGTATTGCATGGTTGGAGAGAGAGATAAAGTGTTTGTGCAAAGAAGGAAAAAAAAACTGCAGCAAGCTAGAGATTTTGGCCAAATATCTGAGAGGATGCAAACAGCAGGAGCGACCCTCATTAGTTCAGATTAAAAAAATAAATCCTTAAAAAAAATGTCTTAATATTTACTATCATTATCACTATGGTTACAGGCATTCCTCAAGGCTAAGTTTTTTTGATCCGCTTCTGTTTCATGAACGACAATTTGACATATGAATGTAGCTTAAACTGTATTGATTATCACCGTATTTTAATTAATATTATCAATCAGCATTGTTTCTGCTTTTTGTTTAGTTTCAGCCTGCTTTTCTCTCTCTCTCTTATTCTCACGTGATGCTCTGTCACTATAAAAATAAATTGATTTTAGAAGCTCTTTATAACATGCCTCTCTCCCCCATCTGATAAGAGATGAAGGTTTTATTGGCAAAAGATAGATCCCATCTGTCTTCAACTGCTTAATCATACCCCCTCTACCCTCTGAAATGTCTATAAATGAAAGCGTCATTTTACAGTGACCTTAGACTCCGTTCTGGCTTTTCTGAAGGTCAGCAATATTTCTCCAACTCTTAAAGTCAAATATTTCCAGTTATATCCTTATCCTTTAGAAAGGTTACATAAATGCATGCTGCTTTTAAAGTCTAAACATTTTGAATAGAGCAGGAAGCTGGTGTAGTCATATGCCATTCAGTCCCTTACCTACATTTTGCCCTTAAACCAGAGTCGATAAACATTAATGACCACTATTGGTCAAAGAAGACCGTTTGAAATGGTTAGAACAAACCTGAGAAACTCAACAAATTCCCAGAGGAACCTAACAGTAGGCGATCTCCCCACAAGTACAGTTACTTCGGATGGATCAATGAAACAGAATCACTTGAAAACCACAGCAAAGTGCTCAGAAACTATTGAAAAACAAGAGGATGTGTCTTGTAGTCAAGTTATGGGACTGAAGCTGTGAATTCCAAACAGTAATAATGAAGAGATCTATGAAGCACAATAACACAGTTTTGAAACTTCATCCTGCGCCAGAGCATTGCAATAATCAGGGAGGCAATTATTGAAACTGGCTTGGAAAAACAAAACAAATTGGAACAGGTGTGTGTGCTTTTTCTCAAGGCCAAGACAGTGACTGAAAAGAAGATTTGTTTAGTAAACTAATTAACGTTGAATATTCCACCCACCTTCAAGCGACACTTACTTTTTAATGCAATGAATGTGATTTATTTTTTTTCACCCTGATGCATTTACAGGAAAAAAGAGCTTCTGTTCTATATGTGGAAAAAAATAAATAAAATAAGCATGGATAGTTTCTGCTAATCACTGAGAGACAGTGACAAATTTCATGATGCTGCTGATGTCTGCCTACTGAAATCCATAAGCAAATAATTGAAAATAAATAGCCAAAGAACTTAGTGCATATATGGTTAGATATATTACATATATCTTCACAGTTTAGGTTTTAATGATTCATTGTCAATGTACTTACTTGTTGCCAATAAGATTATCAAAATTGTTATGGTCTTGTTCTTATTAGTAGGAATCCGTACATCTCTAAAAGAGCCGGAGAGTGAAAGACCGAGCAACCCTCAGCAGCAGACGTAAAGGCACAGACCAACTCAGAAAATTGCCCATTGCAGCAAAGTACCAGAACAAAAGAAATACAATCCCCAAGATCACTGTAACTGTAGAGCGCTTCAGGCTTTGGTTTACTGCAACCTAACCAAATTTCAGAGCCAGCTGTGATACTGGATCTCATCACTGACACTTCTTAATGTGACTTGTCCTCTGCTGCACTAGAGGTAATATATCATCAGGATTGTCTATGTCTACATATAGCAGAAGATATTTTTTTCTGCTTTAAACTACAACACCCAATTTCCTCTTTAAAAGGCTGTGCTGTAAGCTGAACCCTCACATGCTCCTCATGGGGAATAAAATGCTCCAAGAGAAAGTTAGACCTTTTCATGTCACAACAAAGAATTTAACCTCACATATGGGGGAATCACTAACTCTTCATTAAGCTCAACTTATAGAATTCATTTTTAAGAGTCATTCTGTTGTAGTACAAAAGGATATTTAGTGTACTGTTCAATGAAAGGCTGACATTTTTCAAATGATCGTTTAGGAGTGGTCAGACCTGTCTGTAACAGCATGAGGCAGCATGAAATATAGACCGACCAAATTTTACTGTGAATTGGCTCATGCTTCACTAACTTTATGTGGACCTACATGAAATCACAGTGCTGCCTATTTCAAGTCACTCTTATCATCACTCTCAAGGGAGCTTCCCATCTTATTGAAATCTACTTTGTGAAATTAGTTCATGGCACCTGACTGAAAAAGCTCATTAACTGACCTTTAAAACCGACTTCTCACTGCTGCCTTTTAGAAAAGCCACAAGTACTGAATCATGTCAATATTTTGACATTGAGTGTAAAAGTCAGCTTTCTCACTGTCAAAGCAGATCATCAGTAGACCTAAAGTAGATAATGTGCATTCGCTCACTATTAAGTGGAAGTGCAAACCTGGGATGCATTTCCCAAAAGCATCGTTAGCCAACTATGGTCGCAAGTCCCGTCGTTACTAACATGGTTCAATGATTCCGATGTTTCCCGAAATCATAGCTCAAACAGACATTCGCAAACAGAGTCACAAACTTATGTGGTTGGAACTACAGCTCTCGATCTGTGGTTAGAAGCATAGTTTCTTGTTAGTTAGACGTATGGGCTTAAAAAAAATATGCTTTTAGGCACAATAGGCAATCTAACTTGCAGTACAATCTATTCCATTCTATCTAAATATAAATGCATTTTAATCTACGTGTTTTTGCTAGTCTTCAAAAAGCGACATTTTTGAAGAGTGCACATGTGCATAAATACCTAAGGGAACCCCGGAGTATGACATAAGAGGGAACCCGCGATGAATCAAACATCAAATAAAGCAAAATGACAAGGGACAAAAAATATAAAATTAGTCATCATGTCCCATTTTCAATACATCAGCATCTTAGAGATCTCTAATCAGTTAAATAGCACAAGTTATTACTCCACCATATGCATGTAATGTCATTAACAATGGCCCTATGTTGTTGAACTAATGTGGTTCAAACGATGGAGATCCGACCCTGTTCAGGAAACAGTCATGACTAGGTAGTTTGTTTCCATAGCAATGCATCATACTATGGTGGTTAATCAGCGAGTTACCTGGTTGTATGGGAAACGCACCCCTGGCTAGTTGTCACAGTAACCATAAGGTTTTGAATCAAAAGTCCAATTACACAAATGTGTATTTTCTATATAGCAGTGGTTTTGTATGTTAGTTTCAAAGACCTAGTTCAAGCAGTCTTAATTGTGTTCGTCTTAACAGGCCGACGAACTCACGCGACTTGGCGGAGCGCGTGGTAATTGACCGTCTCCTCCGAGCCCTTCCCCAATCTCACCGACAGGTAGTTGGGATGAGGAACCCAACCACCACCGCGGAGCTGATGGAGGCTGTCGAGCTGGCGGATGCGGCCCAACATCGGGATGCTGTGGAGTGAGCGCCGCCATTTCCCCGGAGGGTGGTCCAGGAGCGGCGCGCGCTGGAGGGCACCCCGCGACCAGTAAGCAGGCCGGCGGCTCCCTCTCCGCGGGATGAGCCCATGCCAACGGAAGTCCCCGCATGTCCCGCACGGACCTGGCTGGCAGGCTGCATTGTGCACCGCGACCTGCCGGTTGGAGCTTCAGAGGTGGAAGTGAAAGTGAATGGAAAGCCGTTCCGGGCCATCCTGGACTCGGGCAGTGCAGTCACTCTGGTCCAGTCGCATATTCTCTCCCCCTGAACGGAGTATAAAGCCTTCCTCCCCATAACCTGTGTCCACGGGGATACACGACAAGTTCCCGCTCACAGGGTGACCATTTCGGCCGCTCCCGGCAGATGGAAGTCGGGGTCATGAAGGATCTTCCCGTCCCCGTGCTGATCGGGAGAGACTGGCCAGGGTTTGACCGCCTGCTGGCCACGGCTACGCAGCCTGCCAGCCCAGGAGGGGGCCGCCAAAGAAGGAGGCCCACGACAGGACCTCTTCAGCGGCCCATGCTTCTGGCCTCGGATAGCGGGAGAGAAGGTAAGTCCCCCCTCCCAAAATCCTAATCTCTTCTATGATGTGTTCCAACAGGTGATGGGAGGGGGCTCATTTGGGAAGGAACAATGGGAGGATGACAGGCTGAAGCATGGCTGGACCCAGGTCTGGGTCATTGAAGGAAAGGAGGTTCAACCTGGTCCCCACCCTCTCCCGCATTTCGTTGTGCAAAATGGCCTGCTCTACTGTGTCGCGCAGCGAAGGGGGGAGGAAAAATTATTGTTGGTGGTGCCACGCACAAAAACGGAGACCGTATTGGAGCTGGCCCACTCCCATCCCTTGGCAGGGCATCTCGGAGCTGGGAACACCATCCAGCGGATCCGCGACCGCTTCCACTGGCCGGGCTTGGATGCCGAAGTGAAGCGGTTCTGCCAAGCCTGCCCGACCTGCCAAGTGATGTCACCCAGGACGCCTCCCCTGGACACTGGTTAAGATGGGTGGTCGCGGAGGATAAACGCGACTGGGACCTGATGCTCCACTATGTCCTTTCGGGATCCGTGAAGTTCCGCAGGCCTCAACTGGCTTCACCCCCTTCGAGCTCCTCTTTGGCCGGCAACCCCGCGGCCTCCTGGATGTGGCGAAGGAAGCCTGGGAACAACAGCCGGCAGCCCATCACTCTGTAATCGAGCTCATAAAACAGATGAGGGAAAGGATTGACCGTGTCATGCCATTAGTCCGGGAGCACCTGACGAAGGCGCAGCAGGCCCAACAGCGCCACTATAACCGGGCAGCCCAAACATGGGAGTTCCAACCCGGAGACCGAGTCATGGTCCTAGTCCCCAACGCGGCGTGCAAATTCCTGGCCACCTGGCAGGGTCCCTATACGGTGCTGGAGAAAATTGGGCCGGTGACGTACCGTGTGCGTCAGCCAGGAAGGAGGAGAGCCAAGCAGCTCTACCACATCAACCTTCTGAAGAAGTGGGTTGGGACTAGAGACCAGCTCGCGGCCCTCGCCATCTCTGATACCGTGGTTGTTGACGTCAACCCCCACCTCTCGGCTGCCCAGAAGAGGGAGCTGCAGCACCTGGTTGGTCCGTTCTCGGATGTGTTCTCTTCTCTTCCCGGGCAGACCAGCGTCCTGCAGCACGACATCCGTACGCCGCCAGGGGTCATCGTCAGGCAACGGCCCTACCGTGTCCCTGAGGCTTGTCGGCGAGCTATTGAGGAGGAAATCCAACAAATGGCCGGATATTATCGCTGCTTCATCCCTAACTTCTCCTCTTTAGCCGACTCCCTGACAGACTTGACCAGGAAGGGGCAGCCGGAGAAAGTGCAGTGGACACCAGCAGCGGAAGAGGCCTTCCAGAGGGTGAAGGGGGCCCTCATCTCGGAGCCGGTTCTCCGAGCCCCGGACTTTAGCTGCCCCTTCCTGCTGCAGATGGATGCCTCCGACACAGGACTGGGAGCCGTCCTGTCACAGATCCAGGAATGTGAGGAGCATCCGGTCATTTATATCAGCAGGAAGCTGATCCCAGCCGAGAGGAACTACGCCGCGGTGGAGAAAGAGGCCCTGGCCGTCAAGTGGGCAGTCCTGGAGTTGCGCTACTACCTCCTGGGCCGGAAGTTCACCCTGGTCACGGACCACGC
>NW_015505353.1:652866-653331 GCF_001515645.1 Sinocyclocheilus grahami
CTGTTGGACCGGCTGGGAAGGGCCCGGTATATCTCCACAT
The DNA here is from genome assembly GCF_001515645.1 of Sinocyclocheilus grahami. Taxonomy (NCBI): domain Eukaryota; kingdom Metazoa; phylum Chordata; class Actinopteri; order Cypriniformes; family Cyprinidae; genus Sinocyclocheilus; species Sinocyclocheilus grahami. Next base: position 652,907 of record NW_015505353.1, read on the forward strand.
TAGACCTCACCAAAGGCTACTGGCAGGTACCCCTCTCTGAGAATGATAAACCTAAGATTGCTTTTTCTACCCCTAGTGGCCACTGGCAGTACCGGACCCTTCCCTTTGGCCTCCACGGGGCACCCGCCACGTTCCAGCGGATGATGGACATTCTGTTGCGGCCCCATCAGTCCTACGCCGCAGCCTATATGGATGATGTCGTGAAGACCACCTGGACTGGGTACGGAGGGTGCTCTCGGAGCTCCGGAGGGCTGGACTCACTGCCAGTCCTCGCAAATGCCACCTTGCCCTCTCCGAGGCGAAGTACCTGGGTTTCCAGGTGGGACGGGGTCTCATTCGGCCGCAGGAGAAGAAGGTGGAGGGGGAACACTCAGCTCCGAGACCCGAGACCAAGACCCAGGGATGAGCCTTTTTAGGGTTATCGC
>NW_015505353.1:653426-661846 GCF_001515645.1 Sinocyclocheilus grahami
GAAGGGGGCCCTCATCTCGGAGCCCGTCCTCCGAGCCCTGGACTTTAGCTGCCCCTTCCTGCTGCAGACGGATGCCTCCGACACAGGACTGGGAGCCGTCCTGTCACAGATTCAGGAAGGTGAGGAGCATCCGGTCATTTACATCAGCAGGAAGCTGATCCCAGCCGAGAGGAACTACGCCGCGGTGGAGAAAGAGGCCCTGGCCGTCAAGTGGGCAGTCCTGAAGCTGTGCTACTACCTCCTTGGCCGGAAGTTCACCCTGGTCACGGACCACGCCCCCCTTCAGTGGATGGCCTGCGCCAAGGATACCAATGCCAGGGTGACCCGATGGTTCCTCGCGCTCCAGGACTTCCACTTCGTGGTGCGTCATCGGGCTGGAGCCGCAAACGCCAATGTGGATTGCGTCTCTCGGATCTGGGCAGCTTTCGCAGGTCTGTCAGGGGTCACTCCCCACCCACCCCCTAGCTCTCCCCTACTATCTCATATCATTAACCGGACCAGGACGACGCTTAGAGCGGGGGAGTGTGACGAGCGTCCCGAAGCTTCATCAGCGTCGCCCTGGAAACAAGCAAGGACCACCTGGCCGTCCTCATCACAGGCTGATCGGTCACAGCTGCAGCTCATCAGGCGGCGGCCACATAAGCCACGCAAGCCCTGCCATATGGGAGACTTCTCCATGAGACTGAGCACTAACTCGCCCTCTCATTTCTCCCACAGACAGCAGCGTCTGACCGACCAGCCCCACAGGAGCACTGCACGGACCCTCTGCCCTGGGAAGACTGAAGAGAGCACTCACGGCACAGGAGCACCTACCTGGAACTTTCTCCCTATCACCCACCACACAAATAATTCCACCCTCCGGGGTATTTCTTAAGATTTCCTTGTCGTGTGATTCTTCACCCCGTTACTATATATATATGAATAATCATATATATATGAAGAGTTCAGATGCAAAAGCTTCTAAGTGCCATCTGAAATTTTCGTCTAAAATTTGCATTTTTATCAGGCTGCTATGTTTAGGTTCAGTAATTTTACTGTAATGGTTAGGTCATTTTCTATGCAATTAAAGTGAAATAACTGAACATAAATATACAGGTGCATCTCAATAAATTAGAATGTCGTGGAAAAGTTCATTTATTTCAGTAATTCAACTCAAATTGTGAAACTTGTGTATTAAATAAATTCAATGCACACTGACTGAAGTAGTTTAAGTCTTTGGTTCTTTTAATTGTGGTGATTTTGGCTCACATTTAACAGTGTGAGCCTAGTGAACCAAACTGAGAGACCAGTTTGAAGGCTCAGGAAACCTTTGCAGGTGTTTTGAGTTGATTAGCTGATTGGCATGTCACCATATTCTAATTAGTTGAGATAGTGAATTGGTGGGTTTTTGTTAAATGTGAGACAAAATCATCACAATTAAAAGAATTACTGAAATAAATGAACTTTTCCACGACATTCTAATTTACTGAGATGCACCTGTAGAAGCCTGATAAAAACGCCCATTTTAGAAGAAAATTTCTGACAGCATTTAGAGGCTTTTGCATCTGAACTCTTCATGTGTATATATATATATATATATATATATACAAGACAAAACAAATTTACTTTTGCTATGGTTAAGTAAATGCTCAGCGATATCTTCAAAAGATTTTTTAATTTTGGCACCATTTTTTCTCTATATAGTGTTGATATGGCAACTAGAAAATAGCCTACCGTAAATGGTATGCTAGCACATGTTGAAATATTGAAACCAAGTGTGTTACAACTTACCTGCATTAGTTTGTGCCCCACTCACCCCTACAACCACACTTGTATACATTCAGACAAGGGTCAACTCTATAATGACGGTAATTTCTACATTTTTCTGTATAAACCTTTAAACAGTTTAATGTGGCAACCTATCCCACAAACTATATTTTCCCTGACGAAAAACAGTGGAAATGTGGAATATCTTTTTTAGAGGCCAAGACTTTAAGGTACAGTATGTACCTATACGGAAATAGATTTTCAGATACAAATTTACTTTGACCAATAATCACTGGAGTAAAGAGAGTGTGAAAACTAGCCTGGGTATGCATTATCACTGTGCGTATGTTCTTATTCTTTTTTCATAAATGCTCTATATACTATAGAACACTTTTAAAATCTTCAGTGAGCACATTTTAGTCATTTATTTTAATTGCTCTAAATTCATAACACATCCTCTCACAGCAAGATCATTTTATTTTTATTCAAAAAGCTTGATAATACCGAGGGGGAAAAAACAGTCCAGATTGCTTGTTAACTCCTCTCTTGGCTTCAATTGTGAACTCTGCTGGTGGCGAAGCTATGTTCCAACAAGCAATCCCAAATGTGTTTCAATTACAGCTCAGGAAAGTGGGTATCTCTTTAGCATAATTGAAAACTATAGGTGTTGATAAACAGTTTCAGAGGAACCACAAGGCTCTCTTTACTGCTCAGAAGTGCCAATCATAACAGTGTGACTAATGATGCTGTGAATTGAAACAATGGGAGGGGAAAACTCATGCTGACCTCCTACCAGAAATGAATGAATTACCTGCCTAAGTCATTTTCTTATATGAACACAAAAAATTGATTTGTTGTTGCAAGTGAATACAGCAGATTTTAAACAACAATCATAGCTTAACAGTATAAAGCACCCACTGGAAACACAAGGCCTTGTCAAAATCAATCATATAGACGCTTGTCTAGTGAAGCTTAAACAGTGGGCCATTCCACTGACTGCAAGATTGTCCTGTTTCTGCATTGCTTTCTTATATATATATATATATATATATATATATATATATATATATATATATATAATGTGTATGTGTGTATACAGTACACTATATATATATATATATATATTATATATATATATATATATATATATATATATATATTCTCTATCATCATGGAAGCATTAAAATTAAAGAACATTTTTGACTCTGTGTAGATTGTATACATTTCCTCAAGTTAACATGCTTTGGAATGGTTAGGCTACAAAATGTAGAACACACCATATGCCCTTGTGTGTATGAAATACAGTAATTTTGTGTAGTCAAGCAAACAGCTGCAAACATGCATAATATTGTTTCTTAGGCTATAAGGGTTAATATATCTGCTAAAGTGGCATGTATAGAGCCGGAAACCATCAATTCATCAAGACAAAACAAGCTCACTGAGGTCAGAGTCAACATAAAATCAACCCATTTTATTTCCATAATCATTATTATGTCTCAGTGAACAAGACACATAAGCATAAGAAACATTACAACAAAAAATACAATGCAAGTCGGAATTATGTATGATCTTTGGAATCATATGCATAGATAAACTGAATTATAAGACTGAGATCTTTACTCAAAGTAGACAGGGTCTATTTTGATTTCATGTTGACAGAATGGGAATTTGATTTGGACAAGTACACTGCTTGCTCCATTAGTGAATGAATGAAGCAACACTTTGTTGTAGCAAATGATGTTAAATTGTTCTGTACACGCAGCATATGGTCTCTAGCCTTCACAACGGTGAACACATGCCACAGTGGACTAATCTGACATACAACACTCAAAATCCATAATGCATGTACGGTTTGTATTGAAGCTGTTGAGAAATATAGAACATAACTGCTGTTATGTATTTTTAGATGGGCACTTTTGTTGACGGCTGTAGCTGTCTCTAATGAGACTGTAGGGTCCTGTGCACTGAGGTTGATGGGAAGGGAGCACTGCCCAAGCCACACAGGGTGTGGGCGAATAATGCAGCCACACATTAGTCCTGATAATGGAGGCTTGTGGGCTGCTGCTAGCACATTACTGCAATTGACTTCTGACCTTCAGAGAGGAGCAACAAGCCCAGCATGCTCATCTGAGAGAGGGCAGGCCAATGCACTCTCATCATTTTATCCAAACTGCAGTTTTCTCACATTATTTCCATCTGTTTTACTAAAAGTGCTGAATACATAGTAGCAACATACTAACATTTATAGAAGAACTGATAAATAAAGTGGAACTGTGATTTCCAAAGTGGCATGTGGTCATTTATACTTTTGAAAGTATTCTTCCAATCTCACAATTAAGATTATTTCAAACATAGTATTTACAAATACATCTATAGCATTATTTGACCCATTTTATATTAGCAGTTTTCAGCTACACAGTATACAAAGACAATATCTCTTTATCTCTTTATAAGATTTAAGTTTAATTTGCAGACATTAATTAACAAAATGTACAGAGATGTTAGAATGTATGGTAAATGTGTGGTAAATAAATAAATAAAAAAATAATAAAAAAAGTGTAGACTATATACACTAACAATAAACAGTGTTTTTGAATAAAGTCTCTTACACACAATAAGGCTGCATATATGTGATTAAAGATACAGTAAAAAAAAGTAATACTGAAAAAAAAAATGTTTTTACCTATTTTAAAATGTTATTGTAATTTATTCCTGCGATGACAAAGCTGAATTTTCATCTCTAAAAAAAATTAAGCAGCTAAAACTACAACATTGATGAGAAAAGAAGGAAAAAAAGGTATAGCAGCAAATCAGCATATCACAATGATTTCTGAAGGATCACGTGACACTGAAGACTTGTCAAGGTCCATCCAATGCTATCTCACGACCAATTCAAACCTATTTTACGAGGTGGCTAATTTGTATGAATTCGTACAATCTCATTTGAACAGTTTTGTACAATTTATGTGAGGGGTACATTTAGGAGCGGAGTTAGGTGTGTTCCTTCGTACAAATTCCTACGATTTTGTCACCTCGTAAAATGCGTACGATTTTTCACAAAAAGTACGAATTCTTACACGTGAGGTTGTATGAATTAGCGACCTCATGAAATAGGTACGAATTCTTGTGAGAACGGGTTGGTTCATCTGTGTTTTGGATTTGGGTGGCATATATTTTTGTTCTGTGACCTAGTTTTTAGTTTGTCCCTTGATACTGATTTTTTTGATTAGTGTTTGCACAGTATGTTAATTTAGTTCATTGATTTGTGTCAGTGTATTTAAGCTCTGTTTTGTTCTGTTCATTGTCAGTTCTAATTACGTGACTCAGTTGTTCTGTTCCTGTGTCCAGTTTAGAGTTTGTGTAAATAAAACGATATTGCTGTACCTAGATCTATCATCCTTATTTGTAACCGTTTTGTGACAAGACTGGGGTAATGACAATTCAGCTTTGCCATCACAGGAATAAATGACATAGTAACGTAATATACATATTGCGAACGAAAACAGTTCTTCTACATTTTAATAATTTCAACAACATAAAAAAACCTCTTATTCCAAACAGGCAGGCAGATAGATAGTGGGCAATTAATCGTATTTAGTGTTCAAATTTGGCTTTCAACAATTATGGAACCAAAATAATCTAGATAAAATAAAATTTATAATTTTTTGTGTCTGCATTTTCACCTTCTCCGTGTGTTTTGAGTTTGAGCTCCGTCAAGTTAATTCTTTATCGATTATTTTTTATATTTAAATAAATTTTACACACCATCATTTTCGTTTCTATAACATGTGAATATATCCCCTATCGTATTCTACAACAAAAACAATCAGAGCGCCTTGTTATCACTAGTTCTATTTTTATTTCCCGAGTCCGCTATTTGCATATAGCCCGTTAGCATCGCCAGCGTGGTTGCCGCTAATCTCGCTTACATTGCTAATACGCTATTCACACACATTACCATTGTTTTACTCACTGTTACTTGCTTTAATGGCGGATGTGTGTCTACCTTTGAGTGCAGGTGAGGACACATTCGAGCTGAAGGAAAGCACACTCACTGTTTCCCTGGTGCTTGTGTTCTCGATGTTTCTGCGCATATACCCGCGATCCTGAAGGGCGATGAGAGCACCGGAGCAGTCGTGCTTCACACGGGGGTTAATTATATCGCATGGAATTGATCTTACTGATATAGATATCATACCTCAAAGTGATGATGTTACTGACCATTTCCTTGTATCGTGCATGCTGCATATTTCTGATATTAACTATATGGCTCCGCGTTATCGTCTGGGCAGAACTATTGTTCCAGCCACCAAAGACAGATTCACAAATAACCTGCCTGATTTATCTCAACTGCTCTGTGTTCCCATAAGTACACATGAACTAGATGAAATGACTAGCAACATGGGCACTATCTTCTCTAATACATTAGAAGCTGTTGCCCCCATCAAATTGAAAAAGGTTAGAGAAAAACGTACTGCACCATGGTAAAACAGTAATACCCATTCTCTCAAGAAAAAAACTCGTATTATTGAGCGCAAATGGAGAAAAACTAACTTGGAAGTTTTTAGAAATGTGTGGAAAAACAGTATGTCCAGCTATAGACAGGCTCTAAAAGCTGCCAGGACCAAGCATATCCACAAACTCATAGAACATAACCAAAACAATCCAAGGTTTTTATTTAGCACAGTGGCTAGATTAACAAATAACCAGATGCCACCCGATCTAAATATTCCCTCACAGTTTAATAGTAATGACTTTATGAATTTCTTCACTGATAAAATAGATAACATCAGAAAAAAACCCTGATGAATTCTGATGAACCCTGATTCTTCATTAATAATACTGATGATTATAACGCTTCAAGCAGATATAGATTTAGTTTGTTGTAATAGGAAAATTTTTCATCAGGGTTAGTCCAAAATGCAGCGGCTAGAGTCCTTACCAGGTCAAGAAAATATGATCATATTACCCCAATTTTACAGTCTCTGCACTGGCTACCTATTAAGTTTTGTATCAGTTATAAAACAGTATTACTTACCTATAAGGCCCTTAATGGGTTAGCTCCTGCGTACCTAACTAGTCTTCTACCACGCTACAATCCATCACGCTCCCTAAGGTCGCAAAACTCTGCACTTTTGGTAGTACCTAGGATAGGAAAGTCCACTAAAGGAGGTAGAGCTTTTTCGCATTTGGCTCCCAAACTCTGGAATAGCCTTCCTGATAACGTTCGGGGTTCAGACACACTCTCTCCATTTAAATCTAGATTAAAGACACATCTCTTTGGCCAAGTATTCAAATAATGCATCTCATAATCTTGTACTGCAGTTATATCTGATCAAATGCACATTATTATTTTATAGTTTGGGTTAAACAAATCAATTTTTCTTGGTTGAAACAGCAGCTATGCTAATTATGTATATATTTGTTTCTCTATTTCTCTGTTTTTTTAACTAGGATTTACACAAGCTTCAATCTGGATCCAGAACACCTGAGAAGAGATGATGCCAACCCCTCAGAGGACCTCAGATGATGCCAACCCTGAAACAACATACAGAACTACCACATTTTGCTATAAGTTTGATTGCATTATATAATAATTGCTGTTAATAGTGTTCATCGTCTGTTTGATTACGTCTTTAATTGATTTTTCCGTACATTTCTGCCATATGTACATTAACTGACAGTCACCACTGATAAGCTACCACTAAATATCGTAGAAACTTAATTTGCTGTAAAGTTGCTTTGCAACGATTTGTATCGTGAAAAGCGCTATGCAAATAAACTTGAATTGAATTGAATAATAATGATCTTGTTCCTCTTCAGGAACTCGAGCTGCGTCGAAAAACGCTAGAGGAACGCCCTTCAGCGTGACGGGCTCTGAATCTCGTGTGTAATCAGACCAATAGATGGGCGAGACGTCACGGCAGGTGACGTAATGACCAGGAGGCTATAAAAGCATGTGCGGTGAGACCAGCGTCAGCTTTTTGTCATTCAGTAAGCGCTCTGTGTGTGTATCAGTCTGGTATCTGTTTGTGAGTCTTATTTGGTGTTGTCTGTCCCGTAGGGAGAAATCAAAAGAAAAGAAATATGTCTAAAGCACATGATAAGTCACACCATTTGAGTAGGGGCGAAGGCAGCCAGCATTTCAAACTGTGTGTTCCTCCCTGCCCGCGTTTCATTACGGGTGCGGATACACACAGTTTGTGCGTTGTCTGCCTGGGAGCGGAGCATGCTGAGTCAGCTCTTGAGATTGAGCTCAGACCTATTGGCCTGCTGTACATGAGGCCCCTACAGTGGTGGCTCAAGACCAAGGGGTTCTCCCCGAGGGGAAACCCGCTTCGCATGTTCAAGGTCACGCGGCGATGCCTATGTGCCTTGGACATGTGGAGGAAACCTTGGTTCTTGGCTCAGGGCCCGGTGCTGGGAGCGCCTTGTCACCGCGTGATGCTAGCGACGGACGCGTCCCTCACCGGTTGGGGAGCGGTCATGAGTGGCCACCCTGCCCGTGGTCTATGGAGTGGTCGCCATCTCATGTGGCACATCAACTGCCTGGAGATGCTGGCCGTGCTGGATACACTGAGATACTTCCTCCCAGACCTGAGAGGTCACCATGTGTTGGTGCGTACCGACAACACAGCGGTGGTCTTTTACATCAACCACCAGGGAGGTCTGCG
>NW_015505353.1:661902-662148 GCF_001515645.1 Sinocyclocheilus grahami
CTTGCAGGCCCGTTTCTCTGCAGGGTTGACCCACTCCACCCTGAAGGTCTACGTGGCGGCTATTGCGGCCTACCACGCCCCTCTTGGGGGCCAGTCAGTGGGTAGACAACCCCTAGTTACACGTTTCCTCCGCGGTGCGCTGAAGCTGAGGCCTCTGGTACGATCTTGTGTCCCCATGTGGGACCTGGCTGTGGTGCTACAGCTCTCTGTAGGCCTCCCTTCGAGCCTATTGAGGACATATCTGAT
>NW_015505353.1:664681-665514 GCF_001515645.1 Sinocyclocheilus grahami
TCATGTTAATGCATTTGCATGTAACATGGTACTGGGGGTAAGGTTGTACCATGAGTGACACTTATCTCAAGGCATTGGGGAATGCTGACATGAGTCATGTGAAGTCACAAAGATGATGGGTGATCTGAATTGTTGATTAGATATTCTGAATGATAAAAATCCTGGACTAATATCAATGTAATAGGTTGCGAGGCAAGGCAGAAGGCCACCTCCCCCTCCAGGCAAGGCTCCACCACGAAGGCCCCCTAGACTAGCTTTTGGAGACCAGCTTCCAAGGCTTGAGCAACACCTGCCTGGACCAGTTGAAGGCATTACACACCCTTACAGCTCAAAGGCTGAAACTACACTCAAAGCATCTATAAAACTCGGCCAAATGTTTGACAAAAGATCCGGCCCAGTTCCAGCTCCATTCCACCTTCCATGGAAGAACAACAGAATATTTCCAAATGTAGTTCCTGAGGAGAAAGGAGGAAGTACTGATGACCCCAAAGCAATCCCGATGCAACATTCAAACAGTGTGGAGAGTGGCATGGTCATTGATGGCAGCTATTTCCAGACTAAAGAAGCCATGCCTTCAGCAAAGACAAGACTTGGAAAAGTTTTAAGTCAGATGAACATCTTTAAAACATTGCAGACTCAGAAGAACTCTCTGAGTAGCATTAGTGGGACTGTAGATCATGGAGGTAATAGAAGCGTCCCAGTCTCTTGGTCACTCAGTGAGTCCGAGAGGGAATCACAGAGAATCCTTGGTGATAGTGTGGAAAGTCAGCAAGAAAGAGGTAGGAGCGGGGAAGACATCATTCAACAGTCTTACACTGGAAGTTCCATGTCAT
>NW_015505353.1:665830-671570 GCF_001515645.1 Sinocyclocheilus grahami
TTAGAAGAGACCATCCTGAAGGAGGATGAGGACAATCAGGAAGAAAATTGGCAGATGGGAGAAGGCCAAAGTAAGGATCCAAGGTCTAGGTCTAAAAGCAGTAATTCTCTGGAGAGTAGACGTGATTTGAATTTCCACAGCATGAGCAGATTCTCTATGACAAGCAGTAGTGCAGCTAAGGCTTTAGAGATCGACAAACTCTCTCCTATAGATGAGAATGAAGAAAGGGAAATGTCTCCAGAGAGAGGTGGTAGCCCGGGTGATAGTTCAAGCTCTTCGGATGAAGCAAGAAACCTTGAAGTAGATGGGGAGGATGAGGAGTCTAATTCAGATGCAATTGAGACTGTCGGTGCCTCCTGAATTATATTCTGATATGTTCAGTAAGACTGGCCATTGCCTTTATTTCTTGTGTTGAACTTTTTATTGGCCTTTTGAATGTTTTCATCTGGTTGGAGTTCTTCTTCTTGTTTTCTTCTCGCTGAGCACAACTTGGCATTTCTCCTTAACCTTTACTGAAAACATGCATGCTATTTCATTGGTGGTCTTACCTTTAGAGGTCACCCTTCAAAAGTTTAGGTCAGCAATTAATGTTCAGATCAAAATTAGGTTTGTTTTTGTTGTTTTCAAAAAATCCTGTAATCCAATGGCATTTGGTCCATGAGCACATTACTTTTAATGAGCTCATGAAGGGACATTAAGTGTGTGTTTGGTTGTTTCACTTTTTAATGACAAACAGTGGTGGTCCGGGAGGGAATCTTCTGTATTCATCAAACCTGCTTTATTTATTGTATTCTCTTGAAATTATCTTGATAATTAACACATTATAATAATCTTTCTTATAACCAAACCAATATTTGTCAATATATGAAAAAATGGAACAAATCACGCAGTGCCGTCTACAAACATTTATGAATGAATAGAGAGCCCCGCCATACAAATAGCAAAATACAGATCTTTTTAAATGATATGCATCTTTTATGCACACTATTAAGAAATCTGTATAAACAACAGTTAATTTCATATATTTAGTTAAGAAGACGTTCCTCCTCTGATAGAACACCACTGTTGCGTGTTGTTTAAAATGAAAGTCTGTTATTAACTAGTCATCTTACACTTGTTTTCTTTTTTCAGTATGGTAGAAAAAAGAGGATCAAGCTTATTGTAGACCGTGAATATGAGACCAGTTCAACTGGAGAAGAAAGTGCACCTGAATCACACAGGAACCGCCTATCTAATGTGAACAGCCACAGCAACTTTAATGGGAGCATATACTTGGCTCAGAACGGCTCAATAATCCGGACACGACGGGTTGCGCACACCAACAACATCAAGCTCAACTCACCAGTACGACTGGGAAAGCACTTTAAGAAACTGGACAAACTTGCTGTTACACATGAAGAGCGAATTCCTTTAAACAGCCCCGTAATCACAGGCGCCTCAGTAGGTGAACAGAACCTCACAACCAGGCTTTCCAGTGGGTCCCTGGCCTCCAGCACTACAGGCCCAGACAGTATAGCTTCAAAATCAAACATGGCGAAAGGAGGGGGTGAAAGAATACAAAATGGTGATGAACAAGAGACCACAGTGGACAATCAGGAAATGAGGGACCCTTTAGGATCACATAGTGACCGCACCCAGTCAGATGAGGAGGAGCTCTGGATGGGGCCTTGGAATAACCTGCACATACCAATGACAAAACTGTGACTTCTGACATGCAGATGCTCTATTGTCTTAAAGAACTTGGGAGGAAAAACTGAATCTGCAGCATAAAATTATGAAATTGCACTTTCATTCAGTGTTACATTTGCTTTTTCGTGGCTCTAAACAATGAGCTTCTCAATGATTGTTGCATTCATAAGTACCTTATAAATCAAACACATGTTTCTGGCCCATTGATTGGTGCTCATCCTTTTATTGGGGGGGATTTGTTACAGATGTATTGTATGCGTTCAGAAATATTTTCCGTGCTTTTTATAGTTTAAAAGGCTGAATCAAATGCCTGCTGAAATGTATTTTTGGTAAATGGGTCATCAATGAAAATAATTGTGATGAATCTAATGTGTACATTTGCTTAATGCCATAGTCATTTGAATGGACTTGCACCAGAGTTGAAAGTGCAATATTTTTGTGCTTTTTTATACCAAGTTATATCAAAACAGAATTATTCAATATATGGACACATTCTGTTACAGATACTTGCCAAACTAAATTGAACAACTTTTGTTGCTGTTGTTTTATTTTTATGTGTTATATATATATATATATATAAATATATATATATTAGGGCTGGTAAGCGATTACAATTTTTAATCTAATTAATTACATGATGTGGCGATTAATTAATTGCAAATTAATTGCACATCAAATTTGGCTGAGAAATTACTCCCAAAGATAATTTAAAGTCATTGTTGTTGTGTAAAGCATCAAACAGACGTTACAAAAAGTAGCTTCAGCAAGAAATATTTAGTTTGATAAAATTGATTACATATACTCTTTTGGACCATGAGGGTGAGTAAATGTACCTCTTGCGGTACTTTAATGTCATACACCGATCGGTCTGTGCAGCGCCGCTTCAAATCCAACGCGCATATGGCCAATGGTTCAATGCGCCAAATGTTTCACCCAATTCGTTCAAAATGTGCATTAAGAAATGAAATTCCGCTGTGTGTTGCTCGGAGACGAACAGTTCTGCTTTGTCTTTATATTTTCGTTGGCAAAATTGAGCAAAACAGACATTGTGTCTAAAATAACACAATATTAACTTCTTATTTATTGAACTGTATATGATCGGTATCACATTTGCACTGGTGTGATAGCCTATTGCACTTATTGCTCGTGTGCTATTGCTTAACTATGTTGTAAATATGAGACAAAAACTCAAACGGGCATTTTTGCCCCATATTTTTAATTTTAGGGACATTCTAACTACGTTCTCTAGGCTCCATCACGCAGTGAGTTGTTGCCCTGCCTCATATTTGTCATCAAACAAGTCAACTGTATGAAATGTCAGATATAGGTCTGGGGCGGGGCAAGTGCGGTAATAATTTTAACGCGTTATTTTTATTTTCTTTAATCGAATTAACGCGTTAAATTACCTGCCCTTATATATATATATATATATGAGCAAGGCAAAAATCTCTCATTGTGCAGCCTTTGAATATTTGACTGTTTCAACAAGGCAGAGAAACGGGCACATCAAATAAACATTCCTGGTAAAAACAAAAATTAAAATTAAATTTTAATAAAAATATACTGAAAAGAGAAAACATCACTTTTACTCTTTGAAATTACACTATCAACATCTTTGGTTGAAACAACATTTCAAGTTACTATGAACATTTTTGATATTGTATGTGCACTGCTGTTCTATGTGGATGAATCTGATGGTGTAAACTTGTGTTGTCAATAATCTTCAATCAGAGCAGATCTGACTACCTACATCAAGAACACTGATAGTAAGAAGAAAGTATTACAAGACAATATTTCATATGAGCAAGTAGCGCATCTGCTGCCAAAATAGCCAGACCATATTACATGATATTTAAAATCTGGTTTGATGTACTATAGCAGCATAATCCTCTATAATGGAAAACTAGAACTGAAAAATCGTCCATGTGTCTATGATAAAACTCTGATAAGAATGAACCAATACCCAAAGTCAGTTCACTTGCTGGTCATCTTGGCAAAATTACACACTTAATCTTTAATGGCAGAAGTAGAGTAAGGCTTGACTACATCTATATTGATTCAATCCAACTGCATGAAGGCATTTTAGTAGTCAGGATATTACATAAACATTGGATTTGCACATCTGCCAAACTACATTTTAGTGTTGTTCTTGTGCCGGGCTGGTCAGACCGTTCAAACAAACAGATTGTGTTTTTGTTTAGTGCTGCTAGCTAGGGGCACAGAAATTGCACACTTCACCTTTAAAAGGCAGAAGCAGAGAAACACCAAAACTTGAATGCACAGGGGTCACGAGAGAGAGAGGGAGAAAAAAGGCTGTGGTCGAAATGCCATACTATCATACTACTCTTACTATTTCTGCAGTATCCAGTATGTATGCTGTGCGTAGTATGCACATTTTCTGTATGCATGTAATACCCTGATGACCTACTATATTTGCCAGAATCTGCTAAATATAACTCAAGTACACTGAAATCAGTACAGAAGCTGTTCGGAATGGCATACTACCATACTATATTGCAGTATGCTGTGTGTATACTGTGAATAGTATGTGAATTTTCTGTATGCATGGAATGCCCGGATTACCTGCTACATTGGCTGAAATTTGATGTATGCATCTGAAGACTACGGTGGCCGAGAAGTGCAAAACAAATCACAATTCTGAAAACACAACAACAAGGGAGAAAAAAAAAGTTCGGCAAAAGGCGGGATCGAACCCGGGTCGATCGCGTCAAAAAGCCAATGACACGCGCTTATCCATCAGCACCACTGGAGCTGATGTTTAACAGCCACATTTAACTAAATCTAAATATACACTCCGTATTTTTAATTCCATTTTTTATTCCATAGTAAGGGCAATTCATACAATACATTTAAACTGAGCTACTTTAATACCATCTCCGAACTTTCTACCACGACTCTACTGTTCTTCGGCTGGTTCTTCTCCGTATACGTTGATTGACAGATGTCTCGTCCAGTCAGCGGTGAGTAATCCCAAACCAATGGCGCTGTCTCAAACTATACCTACCTCTTCCGGTTTGTCTGATTTGCCGTTGTGCTTTCTGACTTGTTCATTTGTTTTCGGATTTGTCGTTGTGTTTTCTGACTTGTTATAATGTTTTCTGAATTGTTGTTGTGCTTTCTGAATTGTTATTTTGTTTTTTAGACTTGCATTTGCGTTTGTAATTTGTTATTTTGTTTTCAGAATTGTGATTTGCTTTGCACTTCTCGCCCACCGTAGAAGACGCTGCATGGGATACTGTTTCCCAGAACGCAATGCGCTCCATGTGACGTTTCATCTTCAAACGCGTGAGTGAACTGGAGGTGGGGAATAGTAATTATAAATGCAACACTTGTATTTGTACATATATACATATACATGTAAACTACAAACTATTGCTGTGTATCTAAAAGCAGTATCGTTAGTAGGACATAAATTGTACTTTAATCTCTACAGCACGTTTCCGATCATCAAATTATGTCACCTTTATCTTTATAGCGCTTTATACAGTACAGATTCTTTCAAATATATTAAATAATAATAATATTGCAGCAATATAATATATAAATAAAATGTATAAATAAAAATATTTCAATTATGCACACATAATTCAATTCCACTGTCAAGCAGCTATAAAAAGAAATGGAGTGTATTACTCTAAGGACAAACAGACCAATTTGTTGGCAGAGGCTATTTACATTAACTTCGCTCACCAATGCCTGGCTGTGATTAACAGCACTGCAAAAGACACTTGCATTTCCGAAGTAACAATGGCGCATGCGGCAAGTAAAACTTTAGCTGTTTGCTTTTGACGCAGTCGACCCGAGTTCGATCCTGGCTTTTGTCAAACTCATGCTTCTCCTTTTCCCATCACATACCAGATCAGAAAGAAATTTATTTTCAATAAAAATTAAGTAAATATTTGAAAAGTAGAAATAAAACGCCTCAATAATACAATGTTGTGTATGCTTTAGGTAGGTTTTGTCCCAATAAAGTGGCATTCATCTAATACAATTTATATATATATATATATATATATATATATATATATAT
>NW_015505353.1:671628-678409 GCF_001515645.1 Sinocyclocheilus grahami
TTAGTTTAACTACCAAAAATATCAATAAAGACAGCTCAGTGTTGATTTAGTTCTGTCCAATATGTAAAGTTAATCAATTATGAAATGAGTTCAATTGGGCAATATAGCATTGTTTACTAGTATGAAGCCTTATTAACAAGCCTTTGTAAAAAGAACAGTTCACTCATTTGTTTCTAAGGTAACAACCTTGACAGCTGTGCTGAATTAATGTTCAGTGTTTGTCATGTGACAGCACTTAAGCATACTACTCTGAAACATTTATTGCTTATTGTATACTGTTTCACACACTAAAATAGTAGGCAGTATGCACTGTGTACTGGGCAGTAAGCAGTAAGCAAGTATGCCAATTCGAACACAGCCAAAGACTCCCATGAGCACACTTGACGTCCATCTCTGAAATTGCCTCTGCTACCACTGTGACCTTAACCAGCAATCCTCTCACTCTTCAATTTCCCTCATGTTTCCTAGCACGTGTTTTTCTCATATTTGCCACTAGCTGGCATAAGTGTCTGTTTGTTGAAAATCAAACCAGTATTTAATATTCCCTGTTGCAGCAAAATGGTTTTCCACTAGGTGGCACGAGACTCTTATATTTGTGCTATTTAAACTTCTGACACTGATAGGCTATAGGCCTATAACTTCTAAATATATCTTAGTAATTTTAAATAATTGTCTTTGATTTAAGAAACATATCTGTTCCTGTCAGTGAACTAGCTCACGTCAGCTGGCACCCTTACATAACGTCTTATGCCTGAAAACTCGTCAGCCTAGAAGTTATAAATAGAGATACAAACCTCTTTAAAAGATGTTTTCTTTCTCTTCCATTAAACAGCCCTTGTGGGACACACTAACATCTGAATCATAATATCAAAATTGCCAAGAGCAAGAAAAAACACGATTATCTTGGGCTTGGCAAAGTAATTACACTTTAAACGATTATCCTTGCCTGATGAGCGCATGTTAATAACGTCCTGAGCTCTTTGATCTCCAGATCACTATACCAGCAGTGCATTATTTCAAACAAACATCCAAAAAGTAAATAAAGTCAATAATTACAAGCTGGCGTATATGTTATTATGGGTACCTGCCCACGCGTCATGGATATTTAAAATTCTATAATTAAGATCAGAGACAGAGAGAGCGTTTCAAAGTATTAAACTGCACATCCTGGAGCCAATGTAAAGTGTCAGGGTGTGTGAGCATGCCTTTAAAAAGGACTAAATACATAAACACACACAATTTTTTACCTTCACTCCACTGGCTGCCATCCAAGAGCTCCCAGCCGCCAGTTTGGCCTCAGTGGTTAATGGGTTTGTGGTCATGTTTTAAATGCACTGAATATGGAGAATACATCTGACATTCTCAGTGTTGAGCTGAAGATCGTTTTGATTGCGGTAATAATTAAGTGTTGATGTATTTGTTGTCTGAAAGACAGTGCTTTTGTTTTCATTGGACATGAGTGACAGGCGTATATTGTGGCCTGAAGGCCTAGCGTAGCAGGCTAATTCATGAGACTTGCGATGTGAAACCAGACATAGCTACTATTTTAGTGAGCTGTGTATATTTGGAGCCATTTCTTGGCTAGTTTTTGGTTTCCTAAACTATATGCTAAGTGTTCCTCTTCCTGTGTAATTTATATCCATACAGACCAAGTTAGTATTTGAAAGATGTTTGTGATCATTCTGACGAAGAAAAAAAAAAAAGAATCGTACACGCTGCTGCACTTGCGAACATGCCGCATACTCTCGGAGAGGGAAAAAATTGATGGCATCCCACCCAAGCATTTTATTATTTCTGAAAGGCAGGGCATATAGAAAAATATAAGTTTGGCAGTCTGGCTCTCGTAATGAAGGGGTTGATCAGGCACGGCTCCAGTCCAGACATTTGAAGATATGCCTTGGCCATCGTGCCACCGAAACCAGTAATACAGCATGTCACAGGAATATAGAAAAGAGTAGTATGGTCCTTCATTTGCTGTCATGCGTGCTGTTTGTACCTGCACGCTTGTCAGAACTCCAGCTTTGCGACGCATTTGTTTAGTGGAGTTGACATGCCATAAACAAACTCATACTTGCTGTCCTTAGCCAAAACCTTGTCCTTTTTATATATATTTTTTTTATCATTTGTTTAATAGGCGTTATGTAACATTGTTTGTACTTTTAAAATGGCACACATTTACATAATTATTTTATGAAAATCTTATTTTGTTTCATCAAGTTTCCTTAAATTTGGAAAACCTGATTCCCCATCCCAACCGCCAATTAATATAATGCATGGCTGAAATATTTGTTTCGCCACCATAATGCTACCTTGGGGTCATATCATGAATTTACATGATCTAATATTTAACTTGTTTCTATTATAATTTGTGTCACATTTACATTAGATAATATTGGGCTCTTCTTAATGAACAATGGGCTCATGATGAATTTGGTTGTTGTATTTCATTGCAGGAGGCCATTGGAGGTTTAAGCTTGTTTTACGTGTGTGTGTGTGTGTGTGTGTGTGTGCGTGCGTTTTTGTGACGGACATAAATGAGGACATAAATTTGTATAATGACAAAGGTATGACATAGGTATTACAAGGAGAAGGTGACTTTTCAGGGCATTACCCCATGTCCCCACTTTTCAAAACGCTTATAAATCACACAGAATGGAGTGTATTGAAAATCTGAAATAGCACAAAGTCTCCTGTGAGGGGTAGGTTTAGGTGTAGGGTTGGTGTAGGGCAATAGAATATACGGTCTGTACAGTATAAAAACCATTACGCCTATGGGATGTCCCCACTTTTCACAAAAACAAACCTGTGTGTGTGTGGGGGGGGGATCAAGGATTAAACATGCTTATTACACTGTACATAAAATTTTGTAGATGCACTTTAAATTCACCAATTAATCATGCAGCCTGTTTGCGTTTTATTATTATTAATTTTGGCTGAGTACAGCTGACATGGCCAAATTTCACAGAAATGACACGAGTGTGTGTTTATGCCTGTTTTCTGTTACTTAGGGTTTTATCGTAGTACAAAAGCTGCAAATCTAATTCCTGGAGTAATGCCCCATCTCTCTAGTGTGCTTTAGCTACTGGGTGTTCTCTGCAATGAATCAGCCATGGAGCGCGACACAGCGGTGCTTGGCCAGCGGCCTGCGAGTATTAATGTGCGCTGCGGCATCAGCGGGGCCTCTAGTTAAAGAGAAATGAGATGAGAGGAGTTAGGAGCTCTGCGGTACAAGCGCCTGCTGGACTGAGGTTAAACGCAGATCTTGAAATGAGAATTTGACTATCTGCTCTCATAAAAGCCTCAGTGAGGGCCGAGCGCGAGGGAGAAACCGCGGCGTCTCTTTCGCTGCTTGCTCGCTGAGAGCAAACAGAAGTACTGTGTGTTCGCCAGCCCTCTGTGGGTGTTGATTTGCCTCTGTTTTTTTCTTCCTTACCCGAACAGAAATTAGTTGTATGTCATCAAGTATTTAACCCGCTTGTTTTTCACCACTACCACCCCAATTTTTAGAGTGTCAGTGAAACAAACTAGGCATTAAACCTCCATTCCCTGCAAGTTTAGCTTAATTCACACCAGACAGGTCCACAAGTCTGAAGTCCGAAGTCAAGTCTTGAGTCTTTAAACTGGAGTCAGAGTCAAGTCTGGAGTCTTTCGTCACAAGTTCGAGTATATAGAGTCTGGAGTAATTTCATTAACTGTTGCAAATAAATTATCATCCTTAAAAATCCTATTTACAAGTTTGTATTTTAAAGACAAAATATGCTCCAGGGATACTACTAGGATTCTAGCTTAAATTGTATTCCTCTACCTGAACATAGTCTCAATCCAAGATACAAAAATACATAAATACATGTAAAATTATTAATCAAAAGAGGCCCTTCATTCAAAATCATCTAACACCATGATGTAGCCAGCCACTAGATGCTAATTATTCTAATTCTAGATCTAATTAATCACACATCAATTTTAGCTGAGAATATTCCCCCAAAAGATCATTGTGTTAGATGAGTAAAGCATTGGATGGACATTACAAAAAATAGCTTTAGAAATAAATATTTTGATTCAACAGCATAAATAATGATAATAGATTGACATTAATAGTTTATAAAAAATGAGTATTGAAATTATTATTTTTTTAATGAAATTATACTCAAAATATGTAACTAAAACCTTCAGTAGGTGGCAGACGGACGATTAATTCGGAAACGAAGCAAGTGGCTGTCTTAATGAATTGCTCACTAAATCATTGACTCGAAAAAAAAAATGTAAGGTAGATTCATTCAGGAACGAAACGCCGCTGTGTTTCTGACGCACAAAAAGTTCTGCTGTGGCTTTGTTTTAACTATTTTCATTTGCGAAATTAAGCAAAGCAGACAATACAATAGCGTGTATAAAATGTCACGTAATATTAACTAATTGTTTATTGAACTATTGAGTAAAATCAATACAAAATCAATATCACATTTGCAATCGTGCAGATATTCGGGAAAAACAGCACTATTTCTCGTGTGATATTGGTAAACTATATCATATATAGTTTATATCATATATTAACCCATATGCGTTATTTTTTCCATAATTAACTACACCAATTAAAATATTAAATAGCCTACATAATTACTTGATTTTTTTAGGTGCTGCATCTGAATAACTGATTAGCGATTATCAAAATGTTTATTTGAAGTGTCAGTTTTTGCATTACCTGAACACACACACACACATTAAGAGAGAGAAAAGCCGTATCTGCCTATATTACAAAAGGTTGATAAAAATGTTGTGCCCGGTTTAAGGCTAGATTTTTCGTTCATGTTTTTAAAGGATTAGTTCACTTCCAGAATAACAATTCCTGATAATTTACTCACCCCCATGTCATCAAAGATGTCCATGTCTTTCTTTCTTCAGTCGCAAAGAAATTAAGGTTTTTGAGGAAAACATTCCAGGATTTTTCTCTATAGCCTAAAGGACAGTGGTGGTCAACGGGCTAATGTCCAAATTGCAGTTTCAGTGCAGCTTCAGATAGCTTTACACGATTCCAGCTGAGGAATAAGGGTCTTATCTAGCCAAATGATCGTCATATTCTTAAAAAAAATAAAATATGATATACTTTTTAACCACAAATGCTCGTCTTGCACTAGCTCGACTTCACGCATTACATAATGCACGTTTGAAAGGTCACGCATGATATAGGATAGGCGGAAGTATACGACCCAGTGTTTATAAAGCGAACGTGCAAAGAAAGTCAAATGCCCTTTACAAAAAAAAAAGGTAAAACAATGACGTCGGACAATTTTGAGGAGAAAATTAGATGGAGTTTTTCGCCCTACCCTACCTTTTTGAACCGGAGTAAACAGAAGAAGCGCTAACCACGCATGACCTTTCCAACGTGATTACGTAATGCGTGAATTTGCGGACGAGCATTTTTGATTAAATATCTGTGGTTAAAAAGTATATAATTTTTTTAATTTATTTATTTATTTTAGAAAATGACGATCATTTTAATAGATAAGACCCCTATTCCTCGGCTGAGATCATTTTGAAGTGCCCTTTGAAGCTGCACTGAAACTGCAGTTTGGAACTTCAGCCCATTGGCCACCATTTAAGTCCATTATATGGAGAAAAATCCTGGAATGTTTTCCTAAAAAACCTTAATTTCTTTGCAAGTGAAGACAGAAAGACATGAACATCTTTCACGAATCCTTCTTGTTGAGTCGAGTCAAGTATTAAGCCTTTTCAGGTCAAGTCTGGAGTCAAGTCTGAATTCTATTAGAATGCAACTGGAGTCCAAGTCACTAACTCAAGTGCCCATAAAATACTACTTTACCCACAATTCTGAAGTGCAATCTACCAATCAGAGAAAGCGCTGTCACCACAGATACCAGAATCATGTCTCAATTAAGCATTGCCAAGATATTTTGAAGAAAATAAATGTTTCGAATGTTTCGAATTTTGAACCTCACTGATTTTCATTGTATGGACCAGGGTTATTGTTAACTAAAATTTAAACAATAATAAAAAAAAGTCCACTGAAATAAAATATTAAAAAATTCTACATTTTATTTCAGCTAGTTGCCAAGAAAACATTTCTCCATTTTAGTTTGGCCTAACATGAAATACTAAAATAACTAAAACTAATGGTTATAACACAAACAAACAGACAAGACTATATAGACAATAAGAAAAATTACACAACAAAACTATAACAATTTTTTTTTTTTTTCTATATGGCTTCTCTTTCTATTAGGATATTTTGAAGAATGTTGGTAGCCAGAACCTTTTAAGTGGACAAAAAAAAAGATATTTGTTTATGTTCCACAGAAAGAGAAAGAAAGCCATACAGTGAAATGACGGTGAGTAAATAACAGAATTTTCATTTTTACTGACACACAAGAAGTGTTTAACACTTTATCGCATGCTGGCCGACAATCAGCAGAAAGTGGTTCACATCCTCAGGCAGCACTGCTCCCATCCATCAGTGCTGTGATGGGAAACAATAGTGGGTTGTTCTGTCCGTCATTGGGTCTGTTTTGATCTCTCTGTAATGCTAATGAGGCTATCAGTCAGTCTGGCCAAACCCACTCTCCCCCAGTACATGTTAAAGCAGCTTAAACCCTGCGGCTCGTGACGACACATTGATGTCCTAAGACACGAAACGATTGGTTTGTGCCAGAAACTGAACAGTATTTATATAATTTTTTACCTATAATCACCACTATGTCCAACTGTTTTTGGGCGCGTGCATGGCATCCGATGCGTGAGGTGTGTACGCGCTCTGGCATAGTTTACG
>NW_015505353.1:678519-681613 GCF_001515645.1 Sinocyclocheilus grahami
CAGTTGGACATAGTGGTGTATTAGAGGTAAAAAATTATATAAATACTGTTCGGTTTCTGGCACAAACCGATCGTTTCGTGTCTTAGGACATCAATGTGTCGTCACGAGCCGCAGGGTTTAATTTGGATTTGTCTGTGCATGTTTTTTTTACACTCATAGATTTTGTTACCATTGCCATGCATTATACGACTGATAGGCTGCAACGGTTAAAGTTAAAAATCATCATATGTGTTCTACTGAAGAAACAAAGTCACCTACATCTTGGATGCCCTGAGGGTAAGCAGATAAGCTTCAAATTTTCATTTTTGGGTGAACTATCCCTTTAAAAATCATATATGAGTGCCTTATTGTGCAAGGCCATATTCTAGATCCCTTAACACTACTCCATACCTATACAAAACTATCCCTACAACTACCTTACTTACTATTAATAAGCAGCAAATTAGGAGTTTATTGAGGGTAAACTTTTAGCTAATAGTGTAAACTTTTAGCTAATAGTGAATATATGTTCCCTAATCTAGTGTTACCAAAGTCACTAAAGGGGTCTGAAAAGTTGTTAGTTGGTAACTTTGTTTACTGATTTGAAACAAAATGAATGGTGAGTGAATGATGACAGAATTTTCATTTTTGCACGAACTCATGGATTGTGACTATTTGTGGTTGTCAAACAATAGTAAATCATGTTAATGTCATAAACTACACCTGTGGTTCCTCTATAGGACGCCTGTGCGAACTTGAGCTGAACTGACCTCATACATCCAAAAATGGCTCAGAAAGTGAAGTTGGAAAAGCTCTAGTTTAGCACCTGTGACATTGATATATTTGCAAATGTGGCTTAAATGCTTTGTGGGTCAGTTGTACGAGGGATCTCAATCGATTAGGCAATTACATAGACACCTATTAGAAGTTATGTTAATTATGTTTATTATGAATGTCAGGATAATAATACCATTTAGCATTATAAATGATAAAATAGAGGCTAAGCATTGTTGACACCTACTCTCTCAGGAATCATTAGTGGTCAAAGAGAAGAGTTTGTGGCGCCAGTGCTGTATGAGGCTCTTTGATTTGTGACCTTTCCCAGGTTAATTATAAAGAAGCAGCCCATTAGAGTTAAGGGTGCTGGTTTTCGTCTCAGTCTTACATTTACCGTAGAACTATATCTGTGAGGTCTCTACTTTATTAATAGGTGAATAATTCCATATCTTTTGATCGTTCTGAATGGCATGATTTCTGCAGTGCTTGTGTAATTTTGTAATGCTCCTCTAATGCTAAAGGATGCTCTCTTTTCAGGAATAAAGGCTGAACAGTCATTACCCAGCAATTTTCTGCTTACTTTTACCTTTTGGTGGTCAGTCTTCATTTGTGACAGGTTTACTCATCCAGTACTTTCATCTTGAGAATAGAGTGGCCTGTGAAAGAGTTGGCCTTATTGAATGAGTTGAAGTGACTTGAATTATTGACATAGATGCAAAAACGCTCAGAAACTTCTTAACAGAGATGGTGTATTGCAATATTGGATCAGTGCCATACAATGTAGTACAATGTGAAAGCACAATACAGTGTTAACACAAAATAAATAACTTTAAAAATCATACAACTAATACATGTAACTCATGAATCCATGCACATTTTATTAGAAAATGATAACATAGAATGCAAACCTACTGATTTCTTTGATGCTTACAGTCATGGCCTTAGAGTTATCTGAGACAAAATTAATATTTTCATAAAACATGAGGAAAACTTTTGGGCAAATTAAATATGAACCCTTTTTTATATGATCTGTGGTGATTCAGTGTATATATATATATATGGGCGGTATATCGAGTTTGTACAAGCGATTCGATATGAGGCAATACCGTTTATATCGATACACAGTAGTTTGTATAGGAGCACATCTGAAAATATAGCGGAGGACAGACTGAGCAGCTGCGGAAAAAGTGCTTAGTTCAATTTATTCTAAACATGTGACAAGCTTAATATTAAGGCCTTTAAAAACTGGTAAGACATAGTTTATAGTTTTGTTTCGCATGTTAGTTTAAGCGGCTCGGCCCGTCATGTGCTCTGACAGAAAGGCTGCATGTGCCGCTGACAGAGACACTAGGCTACTCGCGCTGTTTAATGTGTTTGAGACGTGCTGTCTTCCTGAATGCATAACTTACATTTCACATTTCGCTGAAATATTTGTAGTTGCACAATTAATGTGACATGTAGAATTTTAAACCTACAAGTAAGTCTATTTTTATGATAGCACTGACTGTAAAGTCACAGTATCGCAAATCGTCCAAAAAATACAGAGATATGAATTTTTGCCCATATCACCCAGCCCTAATATACAGTATATATATATATATATATACTGTTGCTTCCCAGGTCTAGGGTCAAGGAAAATAACATAAATTAAAGCTGCAAGCAGCGATGATCGGGCCCTCGCACCCGGGTTCACCGCCAGCCCTTATCCCACATGTGAAGTTTGAGGAAGATCAGACATTTTATGCCTGAGTTACAAAAACTTTTATTCCCATGGCGAGACATCGAACTTTGTCACGGCGCCATTGACACATCCTTTAACGAAAACTCAAGATCTTCACAAATTCACATCGCAAAGGCCTTTAGATTAGTCTGACCAAAAAAAAATGTTGATGTCATTAAATTTCTAGGAGTAGTTCGTTACAGCGTAAAACATGACACTTCCTGTTGCCAGCAGGTGGCGCTATGAGTATAACTGAATTTGGGCCAATGGCCTGACGCTAGTATGAGAATGTTTCTGTTGCGTTATTCTTCCCAAACACACAGGTGATGTTTTGTCAGAAATCTGAGAATGATTTTTGACAGTACTGAATGCATGAAATAAATCAGTCTAATTTGATTTGTATGGAATCGTTTTCCAATCGAGTGCATGAATTCAAATGTTTTATGATTTATACAGATTTTCAGATTAATAAAACGAACTATATTGTATTTTCATATTGTATTATATTGTAAAGCCCAACATTAAATGATATAAAATATGTTATAATATTGTTCTTGTGGAGTCCAAAACTGAGACCACTACTATACACTTTTTACTATTTGAAAATAAAATAAGAAA
>NW_015505353.1:681623-684282 GCF_001515645.1 Sinocyclocheilus grahami
ATCGCTCGAGTCCATGTCCACCCTGACCATCAACACAGAGTGCTGTTATTAAAGCTCACGTAAGGTTAGGATCTAGAGCTGAACTAATAATAGTAATGGGATTATTAAACCATAAACAGCTGAGATTGCCTGCGTAAAAGTGAAGAAATGATAACAGAAAAGGCTCGTGAACTGTGCTGTTCTTAGTATCTTTAGGTTAACATGAATATTATTGTATAAAGTTCATATTTTATGTTTTATGTTTATTCAACTTTTGGACTTCAGTAGTACCTTTCAAATGGTCTCATATATTGTCTCATATAACCTCTATTAATTAACGTGGGGCCAAAACTGCAAAAATGTTTCATTACTACATATATTCATATTGTAATTACACATTACAGGACATTGTTAGCACATATCAACTATTCAAAAATATTATTAAGAATAATGCAATAAAAACAACAATAACAGTTTTATAGTTTTAGATCTAAATTTAAATATATTGTTTGTACAACAAAATATATTGTGCGCCATAATATATGATATATTTATATTCATATAATATGTAACAATTCAGTATTATATTTAAAAATAAGTTGACTGGGTTCCAAGAATAATTAAAGCTGCAAGCAGCGATGATCGGGCCCTCGCACCCGGGCTCACTGTGAGCGGGCGGCTTTAGTAAAACAGTCAACGGCGAACAATATGGATTTAAAGTGGTAAATATAGGATGAATATGACAAAGTCAATTATATGTGCCAATCTTCCTGCTGCCAGCTGGTGGCGCTATGACTGTAGCCGAATATGAGTATGTAGATGTCTTCAGGCCAGGACTCTAACAAAACATGTGAAGTTTGAGGCAGATTGGACATTGTATGCATGAGTTACAACAACTTCCTGTTTGATGGTGTTAATGGCATGCTTAAGCACTTAGCTAAGTGTTGCTAGCATGTTTGAGCATATTTCTAGCATGTTTAGCACACCATGGCATATTTTACTGTGTTGCTAATAGTGCATCACATTGTTAAACATGTCACTTCCTGTTGCCAGTAGGTGGCGCTATAACTGTAACCGAATATGAGCATGTAGATGTCTTCAGGCCAGGACTCTAATCAAACTTGTGAAGTTTGGGGCAGATTGGACACTGCTTGCCTGAGTTACAAAAACTTCCTCTTTCACTGAATAAATATCATGCTTTAGCACTTAGCTAAGTGTTGCTAGCATGTTTTAGTATGTTTCCAGCATGTTGCCAGCCTATGTAACGGCTGCTGACACTTTTTAATATTTTCCTAAGAGTCCATAACAGTGTTAAGTATGTAACTTCCTGTTGCCAGCAGGTGGCGCTATGAGAATAATGTAATTTGGGCATGGGTATTTGTTCAGGACATAACACCTATCAAATGTGTGATGTTTGGGGCAGATTGGACACTGCATGTCTGAGTTACAGTAACTTCTTGTTTCACTGCATTAATAGCATGCTTTAGCACTTAGCTAAGTGTTGCTAGCATGTTTCAGTATGTTTCTAGCGTGTTGCCAGCCTATGTAACACTTGCTGACACTTTTTAATACGTTCCTAGGAGTCCATAACAGTGTTAAGCGTGTCACTTCCTGTTTCCAGCAGGTGGCGCTATGACTATAACTGAATTTGGGCATGGGTATTTGTTCAGGACATAACACCTATCAAACGTGTGAAGTTTGGGGCAGATCAGACCTTGCTTGCCTGAGTTACAGCAACTTCCTGTTTCATGGCGAAACATCAAACTTTGTCAGGCCGCCAGGGACACGCCCCTTGACGAAAACTCAATCTTCGCAATTTAAGGTCACAAAGGCCTTATGATGACCCTCACAAAATTTGAAGATGATCCGATTAAAACTGTAGGAGGAGTTCGTCAAAGTACGAGGCCTGGAAATGTCAAAAACTGCACAAAAATTGTACAGTAAATTCAGAATAACGTACATCCTGTTGGGTTTTGGATTTTAGTACCAAGAGACTTTTTTGTAGGTAATGGTGTGTTACGCATGTGTACCGATTTTCGTACATGTACGTGAAACGTAGCTCGAGGGGCACTTCGTTGAAATATTATAGGTGGCGCTTTCGAGCCATTTTGCCACGCCCACTTCTGAAACCCATATCAGATGTAAATTTTCGCCACTTCTGATGTGTGTGCAAAGTTTCATGAGTTTTGGAGCATGTTTAGGCCCTCAAAAATGCGATTCACTTTGGAGAAGAAGAAGAAGAAGAAGAAGCGGAAGAATAATAAGAAACGGAGCAATTCCAATAGGGTCCTCACACCATCGGTGCTCGGGCCCTAATAACGTAAATAAAAAAAACGTTCAAAAACGTTTGAGGTCGAAAGGTTTCGTTGTTTTAGAATTGAGGCTGTTAAGGTTCTTCAGCTAAATATTTAGTAAAGGGTATGAATACTTATTAGTGGTTGACCGATATATCGGCTGATATTTGGCATTTTTTAAATATTGGCATCGGCCGATAAGTTTTCCTGTTTGCCCGATGCCGTTTAATTAAAATTATTTCAAATTTCTTAAATATTAATTAAAAAACATAAAATTATATCGGCTGTCAAAAAAACAATATCGGTCGACCACTAATACTTATGCAATGTACTTATTTCAATTTTTTATTTTTAATAAATTTACGAAGTTGTGACAGTTCTGTTTT
>NW_015505353.1:684292-685077 GCF_001515645.1 Sinocyclocheilus grahami
TATATATATATATATATATACACACCAATTGTTAATGTTAGTCGTCAAAGCTACATGGTTTGTTATCCTCCTTTACATCTTGCTTTGGGTTTGAATTGGTCCGTAGCTTCAAAAGTCTCTAATGGACGTCTAATGATACGTTTGGTCTGTTATTTTGTCAACTTCACCACATTTTCTGCTGTAAAGCCCTGTTTCAATAACACAATCATGATATTGTCATCTCAGCCCTACCAGTAAACAGTCCTTGTTTCCGTCATGAGCTTTTGACAGACAGTGTGTGTGGAAGGAGACTGCAGCAATAGGATGTTTGTGGCATTTCCTCCTGCATAAGCACAGCTGTGTTTGGTATGCTGGTCGCCCGAGCTCCAGTCACTTACGCTGACGCCTGCTCGCTCTCGCAAAACACGCAGGCGGCACTAATGTGGAGACATGACTTGGCTGTAGAAAGATGATAACGGTTTGTGCAAACCATTCAAATGATGACTATGCTTGAAATGCCATCATTTATTTTGATAATTGGCCGACCCACATATTTTATGGGTCTTGAAAGCTCAAGTGAATGCCAGACATTTCAAACATAGTTTTGGGAGCTTGATGTTATGCTTGTGGTCTGAGACACCAGAAACGTGTAAATTGAAGTTTACCTCAACTAAGCACCCCTCATTCTTTTCTTTTTTGACACGCATGAAAACACAAGGTGTGGATTGCTTTTTATGCCAGTAGTATAATTCTTATATTTAGTGGCAGGCTTCAACAATAATAATGGCCAATGGCCTGACGCTAGT
>NW_015505353.1:685087-690245 GCF_001515645.1 Sinocyclocheilus grahami
TTCCAATAGGGTCCTCACACCATCGGTGCTCGGGCCCTAATAAAGGTCTTTACAACGGACTGCTGGTAATCTTTTTCATGTATTTATTTTTATTTTATTATTATTCATTTTTTGCACTAGTTATGTTCAATATACACTATCAGCACACAACATCAAAAAGGAAGCGAATGGGCTTCAGGGTTGGGCCAAGGCCAAAATAACAAACAAAACTGAATGTACCTTTTCCAGAAGAAAACTTACTACCCTCAAAAAAGAAAAAGTCTAAACAAAAATAGACTGAAATAGACTGACTCCCTGACTAACCAAAAAACAGGAAAAAATTAAATGTTCAAAAAAAAAGTGGCACACAACCCCCACAGCTTCTGTGGTGAAATGATGTGATACAGTATTTACAGTAATGGACAAAACACTCAGCCACGTTAAAATAAAAGAAAACCATCTGCAAAAACAATTTAGAAAAGAAAAACACTATTAGGTGAAATAGGAAAATAAATGACAGTATTTACAACAAGGCACTAAACTTTTATTAAAGTTATTTAATAAATAAAGTTATTTCTCTTTATTATCAACAACCACAACAATTTCAACCAACAGAACTATCAGCACTACCTTTTGTGCATGAATTCAAATGTTTTATGATTTATACAGATTTTCAGATTAATAAAACGAACTATATTGTATTTTCATATTGTATTATATTGTAAAGCCCAACATTAAATGATATAAAATATGTTATAATATTGTTCTTGTGGAGTCCAAAACTGAGACCACTACTATACACTTTTTACTATTTGAAAATAAAATAAGAAAATATTTTATTTTCACAATTTTTCATCATATTTTTCACAATTTGTTTACCTAAATCAATGCAAAATCTTAAATAAATGTATCTGTTTTATTTTATTTTCTAATCCCAAAGCATTCATTCATTCATTCCATTTGTTTACTTTTTTAAGTTTAAATCTCAGACTTATAGACCTAACTGCATATCATTAAAAGAAAAAAAAGGCGAAGAAGAAATCACTCCATCCTATTTGCAAATATGAAACTTGTTAAAAGTTTTTTACAGTTAAGAGGTTATCTAGGTCACATATGAGGTCTTGCAGAGTTCAGCTTAATACTGAGTCATTTTCAAGATCATGTAGGAGTTCACCTTATACAGCTGAACAGTGTTTTGGTCCAGTGAGATATACAGTACAGAGGAGGCAGGGGTTTAGTTAAGGGTTCTGGCTCTGAATGGGGCTCTACAGCAGATAAATGGTCTGTCTGAGGGTAAGGAGCGGTGCGGAAAGAGGGTGGACTGCTTTCTTATTACTGTCAAAATGTGATAAACAAGCTAGTAAAGCCCTGCCGGAGATGCTTTGGTCCAGCCCCACTCTGGCTCTCATCACAGTCAGACTTGTACAGTTCACTGCTCTGAGATGCTCTGGGCTTGGTTGGGAAAAAATTGGAGATTTTTTTATGAAAATGTAGGCGTATAATGCAGTTGTTGTACCTGTTTTCTGCATGTGTTGGGCATTAGGGAGAAATCATCAATCACTTATTCAAATGGTTCTTAATTGAAGGCTCACAGCCCAGAACTTTTGCAAGGTACATTCGTAAAAATAAAGATTCCAAAAGGGTTTTTTTTCACAGCAATGCCATAGAAGACCCGTTTTCAGTTCCCCAAAGAACCTTTCAGTGAACAGTTCTTAAAATAACCATTTTTTCCTTAGTGTGAAGAACATTTTATATGTTCTAAAGAAACTTTTTTCCACCTTTTGTGAAATGGCAAGTGAGTGAGTGACGTGACGTGTAGCCAAGTATGGTGTCCCATACTTGGAATTTGTGCTCTGCATTTATCCCACACAGCAGTGAGTAGTGAACACACACACACCGTTAACACACACTCAAAGCAGTGGGCAGCCATTTTTGCTGTGGCGCCCGGGGAGCAGTTGGGGGTTCGGTGTCTTGCTCAAGGGTCTCACTTCAGTCATGGTATTGAAGATGGAAGAGAGCACTGGTAATTCACTCCCCCCGCCTACAATTCCTTGCCAGTACAGAGACTCGAACCCGCAACCTTCGGGTTACAAGTCTAACTCTCTAACTTCGACTGCCCCAAAAGGTTCCATGGATGTTAAAGGTTCTACATGGAACCATTGACTCAAATAAAGAACCTTTATTTTCAAGAATGTAAAAGTAAATAAGACCCATACCGCATTAAAATACAGGTTAATTTGCAACAAGAATAAACAAGACTTGCAACCACAGTGTGTTCTGTGCAATGATTTATTGGCTGCCAAGGGCATCTTCCATCTAAATTTGAATCCAAAAGCCAATGTTCTTATTGTCTCTCTTATTGTCTGCAAACTGAAAATTTGCTGAAATGTTCCATTTGGAGTCCAGTCCATCAATTAATATCTGTGAAAAGTGAAAAGCTACATGTTTGTAAGAAACATATTCATCATTAAGACGTTTTAAAACTATTTTTAAGGTAGGTTAAAACAGTTTATGCCCAAAATACGAGTCTATAATTCATAATACCACTCCCTCCACTGAAAAAACCCCCCACTATTTTGGCTTGTAAATGGTGCTTAATCTGTGCTTATTTCTCTCCTGATTCAGACAAGATGATTTTTTTCACTGGAGAAAGCAATATTATGGATAGAGGACATACATTTTCATCAGAAGCAACAGTTTGGATTCCATGTGGTGTGATGTGATGTTTTTAGCAGCTGTTTGGACTCTCATTCTGACAGCATCTATTGGTGAGCAAGTGACACAATGCTAAATTTCTCCAAATCTGCTCTGATAAAGAAACTCATCTCGGATGACCTGAATGTGCATATTGTTGGTCCAACACTACCCTGCTTAAATCAGACTGCTTGTTTGTTGGTCTTAGCAGGTTTAACCGGAGCGGCCAGCTGGTCTCCCATCTGAAAGTTGCCCTAAACCCCTTTAAAACCAGTCTGGGAGAACATCTAAGACCAGCTTTATTTACCAGTGAAAGCTGCAGTCAGGCTAAACCAAACAGCGCAGATCAGATCTCCCACTGCAGCAGCGACAGCAGCACCAGCTCCCGACCGCCGATCCCCACAGACAGACGGGTAGGCCTGGCGACAGCGGTGCAGCGGCAGACCGCGGCTGTTTGTCTTTCATGTTCTCAGAGCACACGCCCCTGCCCCCGCTCCCCCCCCCCTCAGCCAGCCAGTGACAGTTTGCCGTGTCGTTGTGGCTTTTCCCAGGCTGCAGACAGCCAAGAGAGAGAGAGAGAGAGAGAGAGAGGGAGGGTGTCTCCCAGATCAAACAGGAGCTCCCTGACAGTGATGAGAAGCTTGGGAAATTAGGAGCAAGCCAGGCAAACGCATTATGCAGAGTGGCAGAGACAGCGTGCTAAGAGTCAGCAGCAATAACAACAACAGAAGAAGAGGACTGTGGTTTTAATCTGTGCCAACTAGTGGAGAACAGTTTTTCTTCCCAGCATAAAGCTGAGCTGAGCTGAGTGTTTAGCTGTGCCACAGAAGGAAAGAAAAATCACAAATGTGGACCTCTCAATTATCTGTATGAATGATGGTGTTCCAAGCACTGATCTGCTTAATACAGGTAACAAGAGTGTACAGGTGAACAAGAGTGTACAGTGAACAGGTAACTGTTCACAGTGTGAGAACGTTTCTGAAAAACAGTCAAGAATTTAAAATATATTTAATACAAATATTTCTAGAAAATATTGATCATTATTCTGCAGTAGGGCAGTGAAATCAGAACTGGCTTGGTTGGTCTAAAGGGACAATCCTTACTGTTGAATTTTTAATATTTCAGTCCCAATCAGATTAAATGAACGGCAAACAGATGCTTTTCTGGGATCCCGACAAACATGTTATTCATTTTCAGAAGCAAAAAAGCATTTTCAGAAAAAGTTATTATCTACTAAAACCATAAAAAATATATTTTAGTTATAAACTCCAGAATTGAAGATACTTCCTCTGACATTGTTGAAAGCAGTGAAATTTTAGTATCATTGATATACTGTTGTAGTTTTTGTTAATATTTTGAATTAGACTTTATTTTTGTATTTTCTGTTTTCACTTTAATTTTACTTACATTTTTTGTAATTTTGTTGTAGATTTTGTCATTTGTATTTATTTATTTGATCTATATATTTTTTTATGAATGTATTTATTAGTTATAAATTATTATTAAGTTATTTTAGTACTTCAAGTTATATTAAATGCAAATTTATCTTTTTTTGTTTTTATGTTATTTTGGGGGCAACTAGCTAATTTCATAAATGAATCTATATTTCAGTTCATGTTTTTAATTTCAAATAATTACATTTTTTATGGTTTTAGTTTTAGTTAACAATAATAACCCTGCTACAGAGTTCCTCTTCAGGAACTCGAGCTGCGTCGAAAAACGCTAGGGGAACGCGTTCAGCGTGACGGGCTCTGAATCTCGTGTGTAATCAGACCAACAGCTGGGCGAGACGTCACGGCGGGTGACGTAATGACCAGGAGGCTATAAAAGCACGTGCGGTGAGACCAGCGTCAGCTTTTTGTCATTCAGCAAGCGCTCTGTGTGTGTGTCAGTCTGATATCTGTTTGTGAGTCATGTTTGGTGTTGTCTGTCCCGTAGGGCTAGAAAATAAAGAAAATAATTATGTCCAAGGCACATGACAAGTCACATCATTTGAGTAGGGCCGAAGGCAGCCAGCGTTTCAAACTGTGTGTTCCTCCCTGCCCGCGTTTCATTACGGGTGCGGATACACACAGTTTGTGCGTTGTCTGCCTGGGAGCGGAGCATGCTGAGTCAGCTCTTGAGAGCGCTGACTGCCCACATTGCGAGTGTCTTCCCATGCATGCTCTCCGCTCCCGAAAGGCACTCTTTGCGGAGGGTCCGCCTGTCTTCCTCCGAGGAGGTTGATGTGGTGGGCGTCGACGAGGATTCGCCCCCTCAATCGCCCCAGTATGAGGAGCTTTTGGAGGTGGTAACCCGTGCTGTGGCCAAACTAAACATCGTATGGCCCGCCGAGAAAATGGCTGAACCGCAGAAAAGCAAGTTGGATGAGCGGTTTTTGCGAAGCCACCACCTCCACGCCGGAGCCTGCCTTTTTTCGCGGACCTCCACACCGTGGTGTCGAAGTCGTGGGGAAGGCCATTCTCGGCCCGCCTCTTCGTTCCCG
>NW_015505353.1:690363-690612 GCF_001515645.1 Sinocyclocheilus grahami
CATCGTCTTTAAAGGCTCCGGCATTGCCCTCCAAGCCGCTGCGCACAACCTCAGCGCTGGTGGGCAAAGGGTACTCGGCAGCGGGTCAGGCTGGTGCGTGTCTGCACACCATGGCGGTGTTACAGGCGTACCAAGCCGACCTGCCGAAGGAGCTAGATGAGGGTGAGCAGGTAAAATCGGAGGATATTACCGAGCTCAGGAGGACCGCTGATTTGTCTCTCCGCGCCACCAAGGAGACCGCCCGTGCCA
>NW_015505353.1:691039-691864 GCF_001515645.1 Sinocyclocheilus grahami
CCTGCCGGAGTTACAGGGCGCAGCGGTCTCCCGCGAGCGCCACTCTCAGTCACCGCCCGGCAACGTAGCGGTGCTAAGAGCCTCGCCACAGGTCTCTAGGTCTCTAGAGCAGCAGGTTCGGTTGTTCCCTGCCGGTTCGCCGTTACAGGGCACCGAGCCGGCTGCTCGCAGAGATCAGTAGATCAGTCTCAAGAGACTGATTCCCTTAGTAGACCTTTTGGCAGCGTGGAAAATTCTGCCAAATGTGTCTCAATGGGTCCTGCACACTGTAGATAGAGGCTACCGAATCCATCGATTCGAGAGGGGACTTCTCCCACGCTGGTGGGCCCCGAGCAGGCTCTGGTCATGGAACAGGAAGTAGTGACTCTTTTGAGGAAGGAGGCCATCGAGCTGGTCCCTCCTCATGTGAGGCAGTCCGGGTTCTACAGCCGGTACTTCGTAGTTCCAAAGAAGGATGGGGGGTTGCGTCCAATTTTAGATCTACGTCACTTGAACCGCTCAGTCATGAGACTGAAGTTCAAGATGCTTACTATAAAACAGGTCGTGTCTCAGATCAGGTCCGAGGACTGGTTTGTCACGATCGATCTAAAGGACGCATACTTCCATGTATCCATCCTTCCCAGTCACAGGGAGTTCCTGAGGTTTGCTTTCGGGGGCAAAGCGTACCAATATCGTGTTCTTCCTTTCGGCCTTGCACTCTCACCCCGCACTTTCACAAAGTGTGTGGATGCAGCCCTGGCTCCGTTGCGACTCCAGGGCATCCGCAGACTGAATTATATAGACGATTGGTTGATTTTAGCTCAGTCGGAGCAGATGGTGATTCGA
>NW_015505353.1:691874-692498 GCF_001515645.1 Sinocyclocheilus grahami
ACGTCACTTGAACCGCTCAGTCATGAGACTGAAGTTCAAGATGCTCACTATAAAACAGGTCGTGTCTCAGATCAGGTTCGAGGACTGGTTTGTCACGATCGATCTAAAGGACGCATACTTCCATGTATCCATCCTTCCCAGTCACAGGGAGTTCCTGAGGTTTGCTTTCGGGGGCAAAGCGTACCAATATCATGTTCTTCCTTTCGGCCTTGCACTCTCACCCCGCACTTTCACAAAGTGTGTGGAGGCAGCCCTGGCTCCGTTGCGACTTCAGGGCATCCGCATACTGACTTATATCGACGATTGGTTGATTTTAGCTCAATCAGAGCAGACGGTGGTTAGACATCGAGATGTCGTTCTCGCCCACATGAGAGAGCTGGGGTTAAGACTAAACGCCAAGAAAAGTGTGCTTTCTCCATTACAGAGGACCACTTATCTAGGCGTGGTGTGGGATTCGACCACGATGCAGGCACGTATGTCCCCTGCTCGGATCGAGTCGATCCTCACCGCAGTCGCGAGAGTCAGAGAAGGCCGGTCACTCACTGTCAAGCAGTTTCAGAGACTGCTGGGTCTGATGGCAGCTGCGTCCAACGTGATACCTATTGGCCTGCTGTACATGAGGCC
>NW_015505353.1:696257-708126 GCF_001515645.1 Sinocyclocheilus grahami
ATGATGGTAATGTTCTTACGTGTGTTAAGCTTGAGTGTGTGTGAGAAATGTACTCTTCACAAGCAAGAAGGCAGTTAACCTTTAAACAGATGGATAATTCCAAACAGCACTGTAAAATTAATAGACTCTAAACATTGCCGCTCAAAGCAGCCAGCCATGTCATCCCGAGCATTCATACATCATTCCAAGCAAGCATCTGTCTGTGACAGTTATGGGACGTGTGCTTTTGAGGGATAAAAATTGCTAACGGTGAAAATGTTTATGAATCTCAAGTACATGCTGGGCATACCTGAGTGTGAATAGGGCCATCGCGGCACTGAGCGATGCTCCGTTCAAGTCATGGGGAACGCCAGGAAGGATTCTCAGAGCACAGCCACGTGGATGACTCTATGGATGGGGAAGAGGACGATTACTTAGCCAGAAATGAAAAAGGTTCATGAACATACCAAAAAAGTGTCACATTTTGCAGTATATACAAATATCAAACCAAGTGGCATCTGCTATCAAGATGTTTGTAATTCACTAGAAAGAACTGACTCTTAAGGCTCTTTTGCTTGGGAATCTGACTTCGTCACACTGAATGTTTGGGATTCACTAAAATATAAGGGTTTTAAGTGCAATTACCTCAGGAATCGGACTAGTCATGATGCATGTTTTAAATTCACTAAAGTACCAGCACATAAGTGTCCTTCGCTCAGGAATCGGACTTCACTGGTCGAGCTGTTTGTGATTCACTTAAAAATCTGGCTTGTGATTCTACAAGTTGCACTGAATATCAGTGATTCACTTAAAAGAACTGACTCGTAAGAGTCTTTCGTTCGAGAATTGAACTTTATTGGTCACACTGAATGTTTGTGATTTACTGAAAGAACCAGATTATAAGAGTCATTAGTTTGGGAATTGGTTGATCTTTTTGTGGTTTATTAAAAGAAACTTCTAAATCATTCCATTTCAGGAACTTGTTTTCAGTTCCCAAACATAAAACTAACATTTATAGTAACATGACATATGTATTTTAAATGAATTTTACCCAAAGTTCACCTCAGGTTCACAGGTTTGCTAGCAGAGTAACCACAGGTGTACTGTAAATGTAGGGTTTATAATTTGAAACCCGGCAAACAACTTTTTATGGATGTTGTGATTGAAAAGTATTTGTGCTATAGGGTAAATATTTAAAATAAATGCCACTTGGCTTATATTAGCTGGTGCTTTGTGGCTTTAATGAGAGAAAGTCCTCTCAGCCATGTTCCAAAATTTAGTGCAAAATCTGTCCAGAAGATTGAAAGTTGTTATAGAGATTTTGAAATTAAATGTTCAACAAGCACATACGGTGTAGTTCAGATGTCCACACATACCTTTGGCCATATAATGCAGTTCTAATTAATAGGACACTGAAAACATAGCTGGCGACATTGAACATCCACGGAGGAGAATTATCTTAGGCACCATAAACCTTTATGACCATACCAAGCTGATGTGAGCTGCCTAAAGCATCACTTCTATCCCAGCTTGTTCAAGTAAATTCCACTCAGCACCACTGGCGTGACATTAGCCCATTCCCTGTGAAGCTAACTACCGTTTAACAGATGGACTCCATACACTGCGTCAAACACAACCCGGGGCCAATTTAGTAAGTTAAAGTAATCAATGAGCTCCGTTGGCCCAATATGCAGGATTTCCCCATCGGTTCGGCCTTGTCAACCCCACTGCGGTCAGAGCAGGACCCCCAGCTGCTCCAATAAGCCCCTCAGCCTGCCTAATCTTGTTATTACAGCTAAGATAAGGATTAACGCCTCTGCAGGGGAGGCAGCCACCAATATGACCTCTGATATGCATAATGCATGGATGGACTGATGGATGAGGCCTGTGAAATACCTACAGAGCAGTACTGCTGCATATATTAGCACTGAGCTGGAAAACAGGAATAGTATCTTTGACCTTTGATCGATTGTGCATGGATGCAACTTGAAAGGTAATGTACTGTTCGTAAAAGCAGGACTCTGGTTTCTTGCGAAGACATGACTCAAGTACAATTGAGTTTGATTGTCGGTAATAGAATTATGGATCACTCATGATAGGTCCCAAACGGGCACTGGAGTTGTTGCTTTTCTGCCTCCATTCACACTGAGCTTCCGCCAAGGGGTCAAGGTTTTGTAGGTTAGCATAGTCACATTAGTCCATTCTGGTAGAGACCGCACCTATAGACCTATCATCACTAAGCAAAAGCATCTTTCCCCATAGATAGCTATTAATTCCTGTATTCTGACAAAACATGTTTTGTCAAGTAACATATATATTGATAATATTTATTAAAATATATATGCTAAATATAAACTTTTCTTTTTGTCTAGTAGCATTGATATTGTGGTGGGTATTTTTCTGCAACCCTTTCTGCATTTTACATCTTTATACCAGGATGTGGTTGACAAGTGACAGTTTTTATGAATGAGTCATTAAATAATTTACTTGATTCGTTCAAAACACTGGTTCATTCAGGAACAAAATAAGTGAGAGTCACTGAATCATTCTTTATATATATTTTTTTCCCCAAAAAAACATTGAGGCTGCATCCGAAATCGCATACTTCCCTACTATATAGCAAGCAAAAAAATGGTATTTGAAAAAATAAGTATGTCTGAATTCACAGTACTCATAAAAGAGTAGGCAAAAAGTACCCAGATGACCTAATATTGAAACATGATTCTGAAGTGTGCATCTGATAGAGACTTTACTATTCCATGAGGCCACAGGAGAGGATTTATGAATGGCAGTGACGCAACGCAACTGACGCTAGTAGGTCACGTGATAATGGCAACATGGTGAATGTAGTATGTCCAGATTACATTCATACTACATACATTCATACTATATAGAATGTATTATTTTTGTGGCCATGACGTAATTGCTTGTTCAAACAAAGAGAACCTGATTCATTCAGAAACTTTATGAGTCTTTATGAGTGAGTCATTGAGTCATTTATTCAAACGATTCATTCAAAAACACTAATTCATTCAGAAACTTCATTACTGTTTGACTCTGTTTTTTTTTGTTCGAAACAAGAAGTAACTAGAAACATTGTATTTAAAATTGAAGTTACTCAATATTAATTTTGTGTGAGGAAAAGTGTGATAATATGCTCAATTAAATAATTGGCATTTATATTCTTATGTACGGAATCCATAGCAAATGGCATAGTAAATTCTCTACATTATTATTAGAGTAATTCTAAATATATAAACCTAAAGAAAAATATTTTGAATTCAATTGAAATGTATTAATACAGTGCTTTTCACAGGAAATATCTTTCTAGAGCAGTTTAACATTTAACTTTGACAGTCCTAAAAATACATTTAGTAAAATCATTGGGGGTTTTTTCTCTGAAATTTTCCACAGAACCATGAGAAGTCTTTTCTGATTTAAGTTTGAAAAACCCTTTACCATTTTTACCATTTGTATTCAGATGGCGTTTAACTGTGAAGTGGACATTTATGTTTTTGTCCACTGCCTTAAATATAACTTGCTAGTGAAGCACTTAGAACTTTGCATATTTTTTATTTTTGTGGTGCCATCAGTGCTGTCATGTCATTTTCAGCTCAGGTGATTGGCTCAAAATAATCTGGCAGCAAAACTGAGCACATATGAGCAAAGATGAATGATTTCACACACCGAGCAAGCACTGTTGAGATAAATAGGAATGATAATGGTTAGCTTTAGCATGCATTACAGCCTCTCATGGTTCCCACTAACCCCAACTTTAGGATTTCTCATTTAGAGATCAAGCCTGGCATTTCAAAAAGCAGCATTCATGAAAACAACGTCAGTTTATTAAAAAAGGAAGAAAGAAACGAATCAGCTGTGGTTGACATTTGAAACTCTGACTTGTCAGACGGT
Source organism: Sinocyclocheilus grahami (assembly GCF_001515645.1). Classification (NCBI taxonomy): domain Eukaryota; kingdom Metazoa; phylum Chordata; class Actinopteri; order Cypriniformes; family Cyprinidae; genus Sinocyclocheilus; species Sinocyclocheilus grahami. The sequence goes on from NW_015505353.1 coordinate 700,149, forward strand.
GAATTATGTTCAAGCTGTGTTAGAAGCAGTGCACAGGTATGTTTTTCCAGGAGTAGCAGGAATGAGGAAGACCACTACAGCTCTCTGGATAAATTTCTTCCCTCTCTGTCTCTCCTTGCCTCCCCCCACCCCAGTGTCCCCTGTTCTCCGTGGACCACTGACAGCATGCCTGCACAGGAATGCGGTGTTACCTTCAAATTATGCAGGAGCGACTCATGCTCGTCCGTGGGTTGGCTGCACGCCGCTCGACATGTGTCAGGGCCGCCACGTCTCCGGTGAGCTAATGATGCTACACCGGACAGCCCACTGTCCTTCTGAGCACGCGTGTGTGAGCCCAGACGTGACATCGTCAGTAGAGACCCTCCATCTGATTAAAACAAAACCAAACCAGAAAAAGCAGGCAGGGAAAAAAACACAGCGCAGACTCGTGTCAGGTTAAGCTGGCGATGGGGTGGACATACTGGCGTTGTTTGTTAAGGTGGGTAGGTGGATGGTGTGGAACACAATTTTGAGTGTCTGGCTTGCAACACAACAACAAGAAAAAAAAACAAAAAACACTGGACATCTTGTGACGCAGGACATTGTGTAAACTTTTCTGGATTTTGTCTGAAAAAAGACTGGACTGAACAACACAGGGACTGAAAAAATTGTGGTTTTGTGTGTTTGTAGACACACTTAAAGCTACAATTCACAATTTTCAAACGGCCTACTTTGACCAAATGAGCTAACAGCTGAAGTAAACATTAAAACATAACAGTAAAACACTACTAAACTGTTTTGGCAGAACTGATATACTGCTTTCAAAACAGACAAGCTTTTCCAGTAACAAGCTACTTTTCCCAATTAGCATTAAAATACATTGTTTCAATGTACCGGTTCAAAAAAAAATTCAGTAATTTGAGTCGCTAAAAGCTGTTTTAGGCCCTTTTTTTTACAGCAAACCTGTAAAATTAAAGTTAAATGCTGTCACTCCAATCATGTTTATTAATTTAAAATGTCCCAATTAGCATTAAAATACATTGTTTCAATGTACCGGTTCAAAAAAAAATTCAGTAATTTGAGTCGCTAAAAGCTGTTTTAGGCCCTTTTTTTACAGCAAACCTGTAAAATTAAAGTTAAATGCTGTCACTCCAATCATGTTTATTAATTTAAAATGCCAGTATTGAGAAAGAAAAAATACAGTACTGTCCAGTCATTTGGGGTTGGTAATTTATTATTATTTTTAATTGTTTGAAAGACATCTCTTATGCTTACCAAAGCTGGACTTATTTGATCAAAAATACAGTAAAAGCTGCTGTTTCTATTTGAATGTATTTTAAGATGTAATTTATTCCTATGATGGCAAACTTGCATTTTCAGCAGCCATTACTCTAGCCCTCTGATGCATAGTGGTCACTACAGTGGACAGATATTTGGAAGCCATTTTGAACCATATAAGACGTAGCATCATGTCCCAAACACAAACTGGTGAACCCCCAAAGTGTCGTCTACGATTCCATTTAATTGTTGCCTTTGCATTTTTAATTTTTAATTTTGAGATATTACATAATATATTCAAAATGGCGGCTGGAAAGGGGGACGCACCATGTGCCTCAGGGATAAATGTTAAATCCTTTTATTCTCAGAAAACCAGACAGCTACAAACATATTTTTCAGCTAAATAGGATGTCAGAAATGGTTTCATCCAGATTTTAACAATATTTTTTTTGTAAATTTTTTTTCTGTGACAGAAAATATATAAGTCCACTAGAGTGGACGTCATGAACCAAAGGGTATAATTCTGCCTATATGGGCCTATATATAGATTCTGCCTTATTTTGTATGTTTCATTAAAATGATACACTTGAATGCTTTTATTAACAGAAATATGAAATAGTCTTCCGATTTTATCATTTATTTCAATGCTTACAGCCTATATTTATTTATTAGGCCATATAAAAGTGTAAGCATGTATACACGTATACTGTATGAGTGCATATATATGTGTGTGTGATTGCGTTCGAGTGTGTGGTGGGAGGGTGTGTGTGCTTGTGTGTGTTTGTATTAGCGCTTACATGTGTATGAATAGCAACTGTAACTTATAATTAGCTTGTAGCTTGCCATGAAAATAACTTCTCCACAATGAAAGAGAGAAATTTGTTGTAGAGTGTACTTTTATTATAAATCAAAGATGCAAACATGACACGTCACTTCAGCAATGGTAATACCCATCTGTCATTTAAGTCTTTCAGTTGTTCTTGATGAATACTGTGTAGTAAAGAAAAGAAACACTTTACACTTACTGTACCTGTGCGATGCAAAGATAAACAAATGAGTTCAGCCAGTCGAAAGCCTCTGAGAGGAAACTCAGCTGAATCTGAAAGAACAATCACAGAAACTTAACAAAGTCAGTTACTTTTTATCAGCTGCTTGGGCCGTCAGGGAGTAAGAATACACATTTTTCACCAACGGATAATAATAGCAGGGAAGCATATTTGTGCTCATTAATTCACACAGATATTTCTGGTTCCCTCCCTTCTTTTTCTCACTCTGCATCACTCGCTGACTTTTCCCTACATCAATTTAATCTGAAATTGCATACAAGTCCCACAGCAACATTTGCAGAAGCTTTTGTCTCACAAAGCAGTCTAGCAAAAATTCAAAATTCAATCATTCGCAGTTGAGTGAATTGCAAAAAAAATGGCTTCCAGCTGCATACAGACATCTTTATAGAAGGTCAGAAATTGTAAGCACTTCTAAATCTGTTACAGTTTTTTTTTAATTGCTTTGGCGCATTTTTTACAAGCAATTGGTACATTTTCAAAACTCTTAGTACTAATATCACAACACATCATCAAAAGTGCACTTTTTTCAAACATTTCAGCATTATTTCAATTGTGTTAGTACAATACACACAATCACAAAATATCCTTTTTCACTACACAAAATAAGTATTTCATCTACATAAATGTGTCATTCTCATTAACTGCCTTTCATAAAGCTATTACTATCAAACTTTTCATTAGCATGACTTCTCATTCAGTTTAATACATTTGTCTATTATTTAATCTAACTCATCTTAATGGTTAATCAGTGAATCATATGGTGCATCTATAGATATAGATTCAATAGGTATTTAGTTTCTATAGAACGTGATTGCAATTTAGGGATAACCAAATGCACTGAATTATTTTTACACTACGTGATGTTTATAAACAAATTTCGGGAGGAGCACGCACAGATAATTAACACGGCCAGTTCTTCATTAGCGATTACACCATTTATCCAATCAGCACAAAAGAAAACTATAAATAACCAAGTACGTCCTACCTTCGTCATCTCTCGTCTTTCAGCATTGGTGCATCCAATCGCCGCATTATGTCTGAGATCGAATTGTTCCCCGAGGAAAACACCTTCGATAGCACAGATCCTCCTGCGTCTACAGCCGACATTCAGCGCACCAGCGCTCTGCAGGACACCTCAACTGAGCCCGCGGCTGTACCTCGGGGCCGCCGGCCTTCCCGCATCGCCGCCACTCATACCTCCAGATGCCGAGATTCTCTTTCACCCTCACCTTCCAGGCGTCAGCCACCTTCTCCAGCGTCCTCCTATGCCTCGGCTCTCAACTCCGCTCCAGCTACGGAGAAATGGACCGTGCCAAAGTTACGGCAAGCGCTCTCAAATGCCGGCATCCTCGTTCCTCACCGTCTGAACAAGGCGGAGCTACATGGCCTCTACGCTTCGCTCCAGGCGGGGGCGCCACTTCCAATCACCACTCCTCCGTCCAAAGCTAAGGACAAAACAAACCGGGGCCGCAGTGCTCCTTATTCACGGCCCGATCCAACTACCACGCCACCAAGGACGAGCCTCCGACTATCTGGCCGCAGCAGAAGGCCTTCGGCAAGCCTGGGCCGCGCACTTGATCCAGCAGCAAACGTCTCCCGATCCACTGAGCGTCAGCCAGCAGACCCTCCAGGCGACGCATCGGCGCGCGCCTCCACAAGCCGCCAAGATAGCATGAGCACGCCTCCGCTAGCGGCGCAGCCCCATCCCCAGTCTCTGTTTTACCCCACCCTTAACCCTTTCCCCTACCCATGGCCCCCAGCCCCACCATCCAGCTCTAGCGTGAGGCTTCCTCAGCTAGCAGCAAAAGCTCCGACGCCCACAATTCCATCTCTCCTTCCCTATGTTTTTCCCACCCCCGAGACCAACTAAAGCGTGAGGCCGCCTCCGCTAATGGTGCAGGTTCCGGCGTCCCGTTATTCCCTCTCTCTTTCCTGTTCTTTCTTCCGATCTCACCCCCCGAGCCATTCCAAGCGTGAGCTTGCCTCCGCAAGCGGTTCCGGCGTCTACTTTTACCACATCCATCCCCCAGGCCCGCTCATCCTACTGTCTGTCCACAGCCACGCTCCTACCCATGCCACCAAACGCCCTTGTCCTGGACCCTCCCCTGTATCCAGTAACATCCAGAACCAAATTCTCTCAGGTGTGGACGTAGATCTTTTTTCCCTTCTGTCTTCTATTTCGCCTTCGTCCACCGACTGCCAAATCGACTGCGGCGAATTTTCAGTCACCTTAAAAAACACAGCAAATATTCAATCTCGTATTCTATCATTTTACGAATTCGCCATCACTTTCAATCGTTACGCTGAAGTCATCTGTTCCATTTTTCCTCACAGGAGACGTGAGCTCGGCGACTATCTCACTATTGTCGCCGAGCTCGTGCTATCATACGGGGGCTCCCATTTCTACACGTACCACAAGTTATTCTCAGCAAAATGTGCTATTCGAGTGGCCCAATGGAACCAGTGTCCTTACTGGGGGGCTTTGGACACTGAACTTTACAACAGGGTATTTTTAGGCTGCCGCAACATCACATGCGCGGTATGCTGATCCATCGCTCACTCCACCATAACGTGCCCCATTGTCAACGCATCCATTCCTCCCAGCCCAAATCCACCAGCTATGTGCCGCACTTCCCAACCAACCCCTCCCTCCCCACTTCCACTAACCGCCACCCCCCATCCTTCTCCAGCAGACAACTCTGCACCAGCTTCAATGCCGGCAGATGCTCAAGACAACGCTGCCGATTCATGCATATTTGCAATTTTTGTGGCGGTGCTCACGCCCGCTTGATTTGCCCTGTCAAGAAAGCTGCAAATAAAAATGCTAAACAATACTTATCGACTCCTGTAAATGTCTCTCGTTTATCTTCTGAATTGATTCATCACCCTGACTCTGATTTCTCCAACTATCTACTGTCAGGCCTCTCACATGGTTTTCATCCCGGTGTCGAAATTCTCCCCTCCCAAAGCTTCATCTGCCCCAATCTTCAGGCTGCTCTCGCTGAACCCGAAATGGTCGACCTTCTAATTAAGAAAGAAACCGACGAAAATTTTATGATCGGCCCCTTTTCAGCACCCCCCCCCTTTAACATTTTACGTGTTAGTCCCATAGGGATAGCTACCAGAAAATTCTCTGGTAAAAAACGCCTTATAATCGACCTCTCTTCCCCGCACAATTCCCCGCTCCCGAGCATTAACTGCCTCATCCCGCTTGAAGAATGTTCTCTTCATTACCATGACATCCACCCAGAGTTTTGGCACCTATTCGACATCTGCTGGTGCAAAAAATTTTACTTTTCCGTCCGCCTCACATTCGGCTGCAGAAGCAGCCCAAACATTTTTGACATGTTATCAGAAGCAATTTGCTAGATCCTCTCCAACAATTATGCCGTACCCTACTTAATCCATCTCTTAGACGACTTCTTAATTATATCACCCCCCCGACTCCATCCCAGCAGCGCACCTTTCGACAATGCAAAAGGTTTTCGCAGAGCTCGGGATTCCCCTTGCTCAAGACAAAACTTCAGGCTCAAGCACTTCCATTGAATTTTTGGGAATCAACCTAAATTGAAAAAGGTTCCAAGCTCTACCCAAGGAAAAAATCGACAGAACGATTCTGGTGGCTTCCACTCTTTTAGCCAACCCAAACTGCTCCAAACGCGAGCTGCTATCCGTGCTCGGTCATCTAAATTTCGTAATGCGAATCATTCCGCAAGGCCGCCCCTTCATCTCTCACCTCCTCTCTCTTGCGTCCTCCGTTCACGAGCTAGATCAAATATCTATAACCAATTCATGCTGAGACGAGCTCAGTCTATGAATTTCCTTCCTTATACAATGGAACGGCTTATCTTTCTTTTACAGCAATTTGGTCTCTTCTCCCGTTGACATCCAATTATTTACCGACGCCACCTCCTCCGTCGGTTTCGGTGGATTTTTCCAAAACCACTGGTTTGCTTCTACGTGGCCCTCCTAGCTGTTAGATTTACCTCAGCCGCTAATATCCTCAGCACTTTTCGAGCTATATCCTATAGTCGTGGCAGCCTTTTTGTGGGGAAAAGAGTGGTCCACCACCAGCATCGTTATTCACTGCGACAACGAGGCTACCGTGCACTGCATTAATAAAGGCCGTTCTCATTCACCCGCCTTAATGCCTTTGCTAAGACGTCTAATTTGGATCTCGGCTTGCGACCAGTTCATCATAACCTCAAAACACATTCCCGGGTCCAAAAACCAAATAGCTGACTCTCTCTCTCGTTTTGCCTTCCAGAAATTCAGGCTGTTGGCACCAGAAGCGGAACCACTACCAACCCCAGTACCTCCCTATTCAGAGCTGATATTCCATTGAATCATCCTCTGAGACCTCTTCTCGAGGCTTCCCTTGATTCTATTTTTCAAGCCGTTTCCCCCAGAACCTTGCAATCCTATTTTACAGCATGGAAATGCTTCAAAGCTTTCCATTCCGCCTACAACATGCCATTCCCTGATTTTTCCATATTCTCTATCACTTCATTTATATCACACCTCAACATTAACAAAAACCTCCAAGTCAGCTCCATTAAAAGCTATCTAAGCGGAATTCAGTTTTTTCATAAACTCATATACGGTTCACCCTCACCTTAAATAGCCAATTCACAGACCTCCCTTCTCATCAAAGGCATTCAAAGAGCCCATCCCACTTGCCCAGACACCAGGCAACCCATAACATTAAAAATCTTGACTAAATGCATTTCCACACTCCGCAGAGGTTACCATTCCATCCACACCACTCGTACGCTCGATGCTATGTTTATCCTAGCCGTCTTCGGCTCTTCTCAGATGCTCCGAGCTCACTACCAGTGAGCTTGGTGCTTTACAACTATAGGACAGGAAGAGCTAAATAAACTTATCACTGCATCTAAACCAACAACATGCCTGTTAGATCCTGTACCCACTAAATTACTGAAAGACTTGTTATCTGTAGCAGAAGAACCGCTTCTCAATATTATTAACTCGTCGTTGTCTTTAGGTCACGTCCCAAAACCATTCAAGCTGGCGGTTATTAAGCCTCTTATAAAGAAACCACAACTAGATCCTAGTGAACTGGCAAATTACAGACCCATCTCAAATCTTCCTTTTATGTCTAAAATTTTAGAAAAAGTTGTGTCTGCTCAATTGTGCTCCTTCCTGCAAAAAATGATCTCTATGAAGAATTTCAGTCAGGCTTCAGGCCCCACCATAGCACAGAAACTGCACTTGTTAAAATTACAAATGACATACTTCTTGCGTCAGACCAAGGCTGTGCCACATTGCTAGTTTTACCTGATCTTAGTGCTGCATTCGATACTATAGATCAAGTAAAACTAGCAATGAGACACAGCCTTGGTCTGACGCAAGAAGCAAGTCATTTGTAATTTTAACAAGTGCAGTTTCTGTGCTATGGTGGGGCCTGAAACCTGACTGAAATTCTTCATAGAGATCATTTTTTGCAGGAAGGAGCACAATTGAGCAGACACAACTTTTTCTAAAATTTTAGACATAAAAGGAAGATTTGAGATGGGTCTGTAATTAGCCACTTCACTAGGATCTAGTTGTGGTTTCTTAATAAGAGGCTTAATGACCGCCAACTTGAATGTTTTTGGGACGTGACCTAAAGACAACGACAAGTTAATAATATT
>NW_015505353.1:708578-734501 GCF_001515645.1 Sinocyclocheilus grahami
TCGTCTGGTCAGAGGAGAACTGGCCCCCCGACTGAACCTTGTTTCTCCCAAGGTTTTTTCTCCATTCTGTCACTGATGGGAGTTTTGGTTCCTTGCCGTTGTTGCCTCTGGCTTGCTTAGTTGGAGACACTTCATTTCCAGCGATATCGTTGACTTTATTGCAAATGATTGCAAAGATACTATTTAAACTGAACTGAGCTGGACGATGACATCACTGAATTCAATGATGAACTGTCTTTAACTGACAAATGAGTGTTTACTATTGTCATTTTGCATTATTGACACACTATTTTCCTAATTAATGCTGTTCAGTTGCTTTGACACAATCTGTATTGTTAAAAGCGCTATATAAATAAAGGTGGCTTGACTTGACTTGACTACCACTTCCACCTTTAACCCGAATATCCACCCCACTATTTCTGATCTAGCAGTCCTGGACGACGAAGCCATGTCATTCTTCATAAAACAAAGTAAGACAGACCTGACAAAGAAAGGCCACTTTATTTACATTTTCAACCTTCAATCACCTATACTCCCATATCAAGCCCTCCTAGCCTTCCTTCAGCTCAGGAAATCCCAATCCAAATCGCTCGCCGACCGTCTTTTTACAGATGATTCTAACCGCCCCGTCTCCCGTTTTTGGTTCCAAAAACACATCAAGTCTGTCCTACTACTTTCCGGTTTCCCAGCCGGTGATTTTTCCAGCGATTCTTTTAGAATAGGCGCAGCCACCACAGCGGCTCAAAAAAGGCCTTTCTCAACTGCAGATTCAATCACTCGGTCGCTGGTCACCAGAAGCCTTTAAAAACTACATCCGATCTGACCGCTCACACATCAAGGAAGCCCACCAAACCCTCATCAGTCACCCCCTTTTTCCCTAGTCTGCCCATCTCCATTTAGCACCCCGCTCCTGCAGGAGTTTTCAATTGCCCCTTTGCCTCAAGTAACGACTGCTCCCGCAGGTACCCTCCTACCTCCACAGCAGCGTCCTCTCCCGCAGGAGCCTCATCTGTATTTCCCTACTGCCGCAGCAGTGTCTGCTCCCGCAGGAGCCTTACCTGTATTTCCCCAACGCCCACCATTCCCCCCTCTCTTTCCCCTCTTTCTTCCGCTCCCGGAGCCACCCCAAGTGTGAGCACGCCTCCGCAAGCAGTCCCGGCAGCTGTCTTTCCTCCTACCTCTCTCATGCCTGCCCTTCCTTCCGCCATGCCCCTACCGATCCCTCCGAACACTCCCGCCTCGGAACCACCCCCTTTAATGCCAGTCCATCCCCATTCACTCAAACTCCCGACCCACCATGGCTAACCCCCTTTAACATCACCTAATCTATCTATAACGACCCATCCCCACTCCATCCATCCCAACAGCACCCCGCTCCCGCAGGAGCTTTACCTGTATTTTCCCACTGTCGCAGCAGTGTCTTCTCCCGCAGGAGCCTTCTCTGTATTTCCCCACTGCCGCAGCAGTGACCGCTCCTGCAGGAGCCAGCCCATCCCTGCTCACTCGAACCCCTGACCCACCATAGCCAACCCCCCTTAACATCACATTATCCATGTAGCAGCAGTGTCTGCTTCTTTGTATTTCCCTACTGCCGCAGCAGTAGCCTAGTAGGTGGAACTTTTCTATCTTTTTCTACTGCCGCGATTGTCGGGGGGGGGATGCTCCCCGGGCTGGGGAGTCTTGCCGAGCTCGGAGCCCTCTCCCTGGAGAGCACACCAAATATGCATAACCTTTATTTAATTATAAGAAAGTGTGAACTCGTGAAAAGTGATTTATCTAAGATGATAACCACTATTTTGTAAGGGTGTTTGTGTGTGGTTCAGGTAAACCCAATTTTATGCGGACAAAATGACACAAATCCCACAAAGATGGCAATTGTCCTTTTTTGGGTCCAATGAGGAAAAAAATACATTTTTGTAAGGGTAGGTTTAGGAGTAGGGTTAGTGTAGGGGGAGACAGTATAAAACCCATTGCTCCTATGGAATTTCAAAACCTGCGTGTGTGTGTGTACCTACTTACTGTAACCATATTTTGGGGACAAATTGGTACCCAGAAGTAAGCAAAACTTGACAAAATTACCTAAAACCTTCCTTTGAGGACGTCCTCATTTGTAAAACCGTGTGTTTTGCTATTCGTGAAAATACAACAGGACACAAGGGAGAGGAACTGATCAGAGATGTATCAGAAGAAGGGAGACATATGGCATCAAATACAGCATTTTACATTACATTATGCCATGTGATACTGTATATAGAAGCATTACCACGGTAAAGACTGCACATTACTATAACTCACCCTTCATCTGAAAAGTTCAGCTAGAATATAGATTCAGTCATATGGCACAGTGAGGACATTTACTGCATTGACAGTAAACTCTGTTCTAGCACAAAACCGTATATGCATAACCTTTATTTAATTATAAGAAAGTGTGAACTCGTGAAAAGTGATTTATCTAAGATGATAACCACTATTTTGTAAGGGTGTTTGTGTGTGGTTCAGGTAAACCCAATTTTATGCGGACAAAATGACACAAATCCCACAAAGATGGCAATTGTCCTTTTTTGGGTCCAATGAGGAAAAAAATACATTTTTGTAAGGGTAGGTTTAGGAGTAGGGTTAGTGTAGGGGGAGACAGTATAAAACCCATTGCTCCTATGGAATGTCAAAACCTGCGTGTGTGTGTGTACCTACTTACTGTAACCATATTTTGGGGACAAATTGGTACCCAGAAGTAAGCAAAACTTGACAAAATTACCTAAAACCTTCCTTTGAGGACGTCCTCATTTGTAAAACCGTGTGTTTTGCTATTCGTGAAAATACAACAGGACACAAGGGAGAGGAACTGATCAGAGATGTATCAGAAGAAGGGAGACATATGGCATCAAATACAGCATTTTACATTACATTATGCCATGTGATACTGTATATAGAAGCATTACCACGGTAAAGACTGCACATTACTATAATTCACCCTTCATCTGAAAAATTCAGCTAGAATATATATTCATTCATATGGCACAGTGAGGACATTTACTGCATTGACAGTAAACTCTGTTCTAGCACAAAACCGTATGGTCATCATGTCATACCTTCATCACACCTTTTGATAACACACTGGATAAATACTTTTATAAACATTATTGATTTTATGTGAGATATGCAAGTTAGGTAATGTAAGTGTATTTTCTAACATGACAGTTATTGCCATGTATTACTGTAATTATTTCAGCAACAAAGGTGATTTGAAACAGGAATCTTGCATTGTTTGCTCTTGAATGAACCGATTGTTAAAAGTACTAAATTGAAAGAAGATCATACTGTTGTGTTTTGGTGATTAATTCAAATATTCTCAATACATATCACAATGATCTTGTGTTTTGAAACAATGATTATGTGGAATAAAAATATGTGCAACTACAATTAAATCATGAGATCAGGTTTTGAAAGAATGACTAGTGGTGTTACAAGTGTGATCAGTTAAAAGTTTTGTACTAAGAGTTTTGAAAATGTACACCTTACTTGTGAAAATAGTACCAAACCAATTTTAAAAAACTATAAATATAAACTGTAACAGGATGAAAACAGTACTCATGATGATGCAATCACTAAAATAAAGCTAATTTAAAGTCTTAATTATAGTATTCTTTTGTATTATTTTTCGATTTGAGAGAAAACATGAAATTAACTGGATTACACTGAATTGGTAAGAATACAATATAAATATAATAAAGAAGATAAATCATTTAAATAGCATTGAAAATATCAAATTCATTTTCTCAAGTGATGTCAATATTATCTGAAAATGCTTACCTCTTACCTGAGACTGTAATCAATAAATTATAACATTAAATGAAACATTAACCAATGTAACATCAATGACTGTTTAAATGAACTGTATAGAAAATCCATTCAAAATCAATCAAATAATTTACCTTTTCAACAAAACAGGTGTAGAAAATCAGGATGCACGAATTTGAGCAGCATTTCCTTATCTGAACTTTGACCTTGGAAGGACTTTTCCACAACTTTTTGTATTTTCAAGATACAATTTTTAACTTTAATAACACCAATAAAAATAAATAAATACTATTTAAAAAAAGGTAGACCAATTATTTTTTATTTATATACTTATTTTGATTAGCTTTTATGCACAACTGTTAGACATCACACTAATACTTAAAAAAAACAAGTATATGGATTTCTCATATGCAAAAGTCATAAAAGTGATGAAGGGCACAAGAGGCACTTCACAGATGTGAAAATAAATGTGCAAAACACTATAGAGTCAAACTATTTCATATTGTTCTTACATGGGGTTTCTTGACTTTATAAAAATCTTTTCATGAATGATCTCAATGTCTTTCTTCAGATATCCAGCAGTTTATCTACATCTTGAAGTCAAGTCAAGTCAGGTCACCTTTATTTATATAGCGCTTTTAACAATACAGACTGTGTCAAAGCAACTGTACAGCATTGATTAGGAAAATATTGTGTCAATAATGCAAAGTGACAATAGTAAACACTCAATTTTCAGTTAAAGGCAGTTCATCATTGAATTCAGTGATGTCATCATCCAGCTCAGTTCAGTTTAAATAATATCTGTGCAATCAAGTCGACGATATCACTGGAAATGAAGTGTCCCCAACTAAGCAAGCCAGAGGTGACAGCGGCAAGGAACCAAAACTCCATCGGTGACAGAATGGAGAAAAAACCTTGGGAGAAACCAGGGTCAGTCGGGGGGCCAGTTCTCCTCTGGCCAGACGAAACCAGCAGTTCAATTCCAGGCTGCAGCAAAGTCACATTGTGCAGAGGACTCAACTGGTTCCTGTGGTCAGGAAAGCGTGTACCTGACGAAGCTAACTTCTTCCTGTCATACCAAACTTGACATAAGTTTGGTATGTCTCTATATAATCTCTATATAAAGATGCCAGAGAACCTGTGAGCAGATTTCAGCCCGGGTTTTGGTGCCACTCCCCTCCGCTTTGCAATCGAGTCTAATACAGCGACTGAGCAGATGGGGCTGAAGTGAAGCTGGTCATCTCTGCTCGGCGTGAGTGATGAGCAGTAGAATAGACAGGCTGTCACAGCACACCTGTAGGCCTGGCAGCCGAGTCCATCACCGGGCTGAGCCTTCACAGAGATTAAAAACACTGCATCCATTAGGCCTCGTGTCAGTCGTCATTATTCTATAAAGAAGCGATTTTGTCACATCTCCATTCTTCAGGCCGCTATCCGTACGCAGATGAATAAGCGGGACGTTCCATCTCCAAACACGGCTCACTTTTGACAGGAAAACAACCATTTGTGACGCCGTCTCCCCAACACTTCACACATCCATTGGGAAGGAAGCATCAAATAAGTCTTAATGCAATGATCCCGCAGTCCATCACCTGATGGGACTCGAAGTTTTCCAGCCATATTTATTCTCAGAAATGTACGTTTCGTCCTAGAGCTGCCAATCAAACAGGCTCACGATTTATTCTGCCGTGTGCATTCATCTGACAGGCCTTTGTTTTCTACGGTGTTCAACTGTGATTCAATTTTACACATTCTGCCTTGTAGTTTGACAGCTGTCGTTTCACAGGAACACAGGCCTCATTGCGGACAGCTTAAGAATAACAAATTCAGACTGGAAATAGTCCACGCACAGGGTGTCAAATGAGTTTTTAAAGGTTAAAACATTTATAACTTAATGGAGGAACACTTTAAGGTGTCACCGCTGGTGCATTTCAAACTGCATGAGTTTTTAAAGTTGCGTATTTGACTCAAGGAGTCTAGGGTTTCGGTGAAGGTGAACACACTAACCAAACTTGTATTTCCTTCTTTAATCTGAAGAACACAAAAAAAGACAATTAGCAGAATGGTTTATACAATGAATGGTGAGGTTCTTTATTGGCATCTATGGTTCCATGAAGAACTTTGAACAACCATGGTACATTTCCATTCCACAAAATGTTCTTTAATAGAACAGAAAGGTTCTTTGGGAAACCAAAAAATGGTTCTTCTATGGCATCACTGCAAAAACTCCCTTTTGGAACCTTTTTATTTTTATTCACAGACCACAATGTGTAATCGGTCAACTTATTCCTCTCAGGATAAAGTGTGTAATTTTGATTGCGAACATTTAAATTATGTCGAGGTCTCACTGCTTTGCCTTTTGAAAACAGCAAATTGTAACCAGTTAAAATTCATCATATTCCCACTATCAGTGAATTCTTTTGTGTGGCATCATATTTATGCTTCACCGTCGGTCTGTGAGGTCGAGCAGCAAAGGAACAGACCGAGATGATTTATTACCTGTTCGCTTGAAGTGAAATAACAAAACGTGAGACACAAGGTTAAGCTGATGAATTCACAGTGATGAGTTGCATCAGTAATGACACTGATGTTTGACGTGCAAAGACTTATTAAAAAAATCTGCTTTCCTTCAAGCCTTCATCGGCCATCTCGATATGAAGCATCTTAGTATTTTAGAGTGGTGACTGCACAAGTGGGGATCTGTTTTGATATCTAAACTACATATTTGTTTGATTAATCAATCTTTTTGTTCATTAATCAATAAACACCTTTGTCACTAGACTTGTGAATTGAATTCCAAATGCATTCTTCCACAAATAGCAATGTATCACTATCATGATTACTGTTCATAGTAAGAATGTACTTGGCAGGAACACATGCTGAACAGATGAAACATACAGATAAAAATGTTATTGCCACTTGCATCCGAAACCTTCAAGTCTTTAACATTGTCTCACCTAAAGCTTTGTTTGCATTTGCATTTATCTGGAGCTTTAAGACACAAACGTATGAAGTGAAATGCTTCTACAAGCTTTTGTTTCTCATAGCATGGGATATCTGCGGATAGACGAGTCAATTCTTTAACAGAGACCTGGCACAGCCCCTTTATCTCCATGTGCGTCGGGACCCCAGATGTGGAAGGAAATGTAAGGCTTAATTTTATAATACACTTAAGTCTGCTCCATACTCAAAAGGTTAGATTTCAATAACAATATTGCTTTCAGGTTATTATAGCGAAGATATTCCAATGCGTGGAAAAGTTACGCCAGAACCATGACTTGAATGAATTAATAGTTTTAAATCTACTCCAGAACATATTCAAAGCCTAAACCTGCTTCCTTCATGTGTAAAAATAATTCT
The DNA here is from genome assembly GCF_001515645.1 of Sinocyclocheilus grahami. Taxonomy (NCBI): domain Eukaryota; kingdom Metazoa; phylum Chordata; class Actinopteri; order Cypriniformes; family Cyprinidae; genus Sinocyclocheilus; species Sinocyclocheilus grahami. Next base: position 715,737 of record NW_015505353.1, read on the forward strand.
CTGGGTGACACATTTGGCTATTTATGCAAAAAGAGTTAGATACTTTTGGATTTATATGGCTTAATATTTCCAATAGTTTGCACAGATATCCTGCCTTTTGAATGAAAATGAAAAAGAATTGCAGTAATTGAGGAAAGCAAAACTAGCAGATGGAGGCTCAGAATATTCAGTATGGGACCACTGGGAAATCAAAACATGCCAATTTGAGTGAGAGGATACTCTCAAATAGGGCAACTAACAAGGGGTTTGATACTGCAACTCCCCAAAGCGGCTTCAAATGGAGATTGAGATTATTGTGCAAACACTGCATATTTCAGCCCTTTCCCTTCTTGTTTCGTTTCCCCTCAAGCCCCATGTGTCCACACGTATAATCACTCAGTAATTGAGCTGAAAAGAGTAAATCTTTGATTCCCACTAGAAATTGGGCATTTATTTCTAAGTCTGAAAACCCCGTGAAATGCTTGGAGAGCGCTTGTGTGTACAGGAGAGAGAAAAAAATATGCAAATCTGCTTAAACTGCGTCTATCTGCCGATGTTTCACTCTGCTTTGCAGGTACTCACAATGTCGCAGTTGTCATGATTGCTGTAATTTACATAGAATACGTACAGGGACTGCACTAAGATCCTCCAAGAAAAAAAATAAAAGAAAAAGAGGAAGGGCTGGATCAATGCTACAGAATCGGTCCTGAGAAGCCAGATATACAGGCTTTACGGAAAAGCGGTAAATCCACAAGTTATTTGCCCATTTTGGCACCAGAGAGAGAAAGTGTTTCCTGTTTACCAGCAGGTTTTGAGTCTGGAAACATCGATCTCATTTACATACTGCACAGAAAAGGCGCTGCATTCAAAGAACAACAAAGGCAAAAATGGACAATGAACATACAAATATTTCAAGTAGCTAAAATAAAGCCCATAAAGTAGAAGTACAAAATTAGTTCACATCCAAAGTTGAATCAAATTAATTGTTGGTTGTAGGAAAAGAGAAAAACACACACATGACCAAATGGAGAAAAGCATTAATCAAGAAATGCTTCAGGTTTTATTTTACAATTTAGGGACAAAAACATTTTTTTTTCTTTTTAATTAAGGGAACTGATGGGACTTTTCACAAAGGCATGATAAAACATTGAAATGCATTTCATGTTTTGCATTGCTTGATTCCCTCTCATAATCCATGCATCAACAGCGATGCAACTCCTTTTGTCAATTCATATTTATCACATCAGAGAACTTAGTTCAACTAAAGGATGAATCGTGGTTCTACAGCACATATACTGCATATACATCTCTGTACATATTATTTCCTTTTCGTTTACTATATATAAAATGACAATATAAAAGAATGCACACCATACAAACAATGTTGAGCTGTGGCAATTGGCAAGATATGATGATGGAAATTTACACATCTTCACTGATCATTTAAATATATGTGCTGTATATAAGATTTCAATAAAGTCTTTACAGGTTGAAACCAAAGCGAAACCATAGAAAGAGAAATAGTGGTACCAAAGCATACGTTTCAAATTGCTACTGTATAAAATGATACTTAACAACAAAAAAACAATGATTATTAAAAACAAAGAAATGCCTTTGAAAAACCAAAGTGTATAATCATAGGCAGCCCGTCAAATTCTTCAATATCCTTTGAGGTTTAGAAGACTCAACAAAATCTACAATGCAGTTTTCACTTCAAAGAGTTGCAGTTTGATTTATGTCAAGCCAATATCTGAAAATCGGAGCTCAAATTAACAAAATAGCTGTCTCATTTTATACATATTCTCATAACATTCAACACTATGGAGTGCTTTAATGAAGTCAGTCTTTTTTGACGTATAGTAAGAGTTCAGTACAACGCAACTCGATCTATTCAGTTCTTTTGCCATTTTGTTTTAGACCATGCCCATGGATACCATGTTTGTTTCATTCCCAATTCAACAGAGTACAAATTGTAAATTCTGTTTGAATTAAGTCACTCAGAAAGAAAATAAAAAAGAAAACATGCACATAACCGACACATATCAGATAAATACAGTACAAAGCAGGAGATAGAAATCAAGAGACTAAAAAACGAGGAAAAAAAATCGAAACAGATCATGGTCCAATCAGGCAGTTTCATGACAGAAGTTGGACTGATTTTGAAGGCTCAGTTCAGGCGCAGTGCAGTACAGTGATGTAGTGCAATGATTCTCAATCCAGTCACTTCACTGCCACCAGCCTGCTTTCCTTAGGCTTTTTCTAACTTTTCCAGCTCAGTAACAAAGATCAGGTGGTCCTCCGGTGACTTTCCATGTGTTTTGCTTAGGTGCAGTTTCACTGCGTGCTTGCTGACAAAAGTCCTATTGCACAGTTTGCACTGAAACATGGAATTAGAGTCCTCCTCAGTCAAGCCAAGGGCACTAAATGTCTTATCTGTGATCATTTTAGTGACTGCTCGCTGGTCTCTTATGAGGTCTATTGATAACTTTGAGAGGTCCTTCAAGCTAAAGCCCAAGTGGGACTCTAAGTGGTTAATGTATGTGGATGGAGTTCTGAACTGGGAGGCACAATCACCACACAGAAACAGTGGCTGACCCGAGTCTATGTTCTTCAGAAACTTGGTTCCACCTGTCCGCCTGAGTTGGTACTTAACGTTCGCCAACCAGTGGGAGATGGAGGTCATGGAGAGACCTGTAAACTTACAAATATGTACACGCTCCTGAGGACCTAGGTCTGTAATGATGTACTTTCCATCAGGGGTTTCCCGGAGGCTGGATGCAAACTGAGCCTGAAGGACCAGCAGATGCTGAGGGTTCCAGTTTGATTGCCTGCCTTTCCTCTTCTGAACAGGCAAAAGATCCTCCAGGCCATCCTCAAAAGCACAGCCATCTGCATCCGACTTTTCGGATACAGAGGAAGGGGTTGACGACTTTGGCGTCAGGCGACCCGTGAGGTTCTTCACCATGTCAGAGATGTCCATTAGGGCATTCTCCCGAAGAGGAGATGAGACTGATTCGTTCAGCGTGGACAAGATGGGTCGGGTGCTGTTTGTGATGTTGCTGTTGCTGATAACAGTGGATGAACAATTGTTTGTGGGCCCATTGCCACTTTTGGTCTTTGTCAAGTCCATGGGCTGATCGTCGTCATTGTCATAATATCTGTTGATGGGCTCGACTTGCTTGACCTGAGCTGGATTGTACATGGGCTTTTCCATCATGTTGTTGCTGATCTTGTACAGCATTGCTAGTGGGTCTAGGAGTGGACTGACTGTTTTGGAGGCCTTACCCAAATGAGTGTTCATGATAGACTGCAATGCACTGAGGGGGTTAACTAAAGGCTGTTCTGGTGAGTGGTCAGTGATGATTCCAAAATTACTGCAACCATTGCTGACTTGCATTTTGAGGACATCTGTTCCATTCTTTAGAGGATTATCGGCATGGCTTTCTTTGTATTCTCTTTCCCGAACCGGAACGTGCTCTAGGTCTTTATCCACTGTGTCATTTTTTGTTGGCTTGCTAAGATCATCTGGTCTTGGCAGGTCCTTTCGGTCTTTGAGAACAGGAGAGGGTAATTCAGCAGTGAGATGTTTGGAGCCACGTTCAGTTGATTTTTCATCCCTGTCTTTCTTTGAAGGGATTTTTCCTGTTACTTTCTCCACCAACTCTTCCATGGCTAAGACATTGCTTTTATGGTTTGGAGGTGGTGATGGGCTGCTTGGAGAATGGATCAGAGTGCTGGAGTCAGAGGTCAAAGATTTCAAGCTGCTGGCGTTGAATGTTGGTTGAATCTGGACACTCTGGACAGCAGATATGGATGATTTCACAGACCCTTGGAGCTGGTAGGCGGCATGAATGCTGGGATATCCACCCCAGGTGGGCGTACCGGTCTGAGCCTTACTGATTGCACTGGAAACCGTATTTTCTAATGATTTGAGAATATCTAGTCCACCTTTAGGAGCCTCTTCAAGATCCTCTTCTCTTAGATATTTGTAATGGCTGGGTTTCTCTGTCTTTTCCACCTTCTCAGCAGGATCCTCTTTCTCTTGCTTGATTTTCTTCTCCCCAGGCTCCTCCACTTTTTCCTCTTCTGACTCCTTCCATTCATCCATGGCAGATGGATGTACTGGTGAATCAGGCTGGGACTTGATAGAGGGAGCCGGCAGACGTGTTGTTGTGGGTGGAAGAGGAATGGATTGGATTTTCTCTTCCACCACAGGGTCAAACACTAATTGCTTACCCTTTTTAGAGGCGGAGTTTGTGACTTTGAGAAAATGTCCAGTCACCATCATATGGGCTGTCAACTGCTGCAAGGTGTCATGGGAACTCCCACACTCCATACACTTAAGAATTTGAGCTTTTCGGGCCTCAAACTGCCAGGTATAACTCGCACCGTTTTGGTAGCCGTAGCGGTTATTAGCTGTGACATATGGGTTGGAAATCTTCTGATCTTTGGTGGGTGCAGTATCTGCCAGGGGAATGCCAGGGGTGCTTGAGATTGACTCAGGTGAGCATGGAGACATCAGGTCCTGGAACGCTCGTTTTTTGGTGGAGGGCACCAGCTTTGAGGCAAGAGCTGGCATTGGTTCTTTGAGAGGCACTTTCTGGTAGTGTTTAGTTTTGATCATGTGGACACTCAAGTCCTGTAGGGATTCGAACGAGTGGCCGCAATACATGCATTTCAGGACTTTCTGAGCATCTTCTTTGCCCTCCATCTCCATTAAGGAACGTTTCCGTGGCTTGGACCATTTCTTACCCTTTTCCTCCTCCTTGTCCTTGTTATCATCACGGTAATGGCCCGTTTCGTTCATGTGCACCGTGAGACCTACAAGCGTGTCATAGGCTGCACTACAGTCCTTGCATCTGAACTTGCTGGCACCCGTAAAGACAGGTCCATACAGCTTATTGTTTTGTCGGTACAGCTGCACTGTGCTGAAGAGACTTGGTTCAGGCATGAGGTGGTAGGGTGTATGCTGTAAGGTTTTAGCAAGAGCTGCTTGGTGCCAGTCATATGCAACACCCCCACTGTTAGCACCATTGATGGGTCCATTGTTGGCATTGTTTAATGTGGTGGCTTTTGTAGAATTGCTGCATGGCGTCACATTTGTCTTCATGTTAGCACTAGCGTTGCTGCGAGCTCCGCTGCTTGTAATGCTGCTTGCATGGCTGTTTGCAATGCTGTTTTTCCCCTTGTGGCTGCTTGGAGTACTGTTAGTGCTACTAGCGCTAACCTGCTTGCCTTTCATAATGTCCTTTGTGATACTCGACCAGGAAGCATCAGAAATCAGGTTTGCATAGACTGCTTTCATCTGTGCCAGGCTGTCCTGCAAAGATAGTCCAGTGTCTGTCTCCATGTCTTCAACCTCCTCTTTATCCTGGCCCTCTTTGGAGGAGGTGCTTTTGAAGTCAGCCAGGTGATCGCTGGTGTCGCTGAGGGGTGAGCCGTAGCCGGCGTCTGGGTTGGTGCCATTGCTGAGTGGAGAGTTCTGGTAGCTCAGCTGTTCATGGCCATCGTCTTCTTCATTGCACAGGTACTCTGCGTCCTGACCGTCTAAGGAGAGTCCGTCGTCCTGCAGGTGCTCCTCATCCATCTTAGCTGCCTTTAGCTCGTCCTCCGGCACATAGGCTGAGAAAACAAAACAAAGGGGAAAAAAACAGATGTTGAGACAAAAGAGCCCCCCAAATGTGCAACTTAACATGGATTGTTGAATAAGTAAATTCACTTTAAATGGAATAGGTGTAGAAAATGTATAATTGCACGTGTGCGTGCATGCCTACATAATGATCCTAAAGAGATTTTTTTTGTCAATAGTCCTGGCAGAGGACACAGGTTTGCAATTATAAAGTGGCAAACATCCATATCTTGACTATGATAGATAGCACCCTTCACTGCTGAGACTAACAAAGCTATCCTGTGTAACAGCTCAGCAAGGGTAAAGAGGGCAGAGGAGAGTCCTCCTTTGAAAATCAGTCCTCTAAAGCAAAAACGGTATCTAGAATTTTTTTTTAAAAACAGGTGAATTTTATAAGGACATGCTAAAGCCAAAATTGTAATGTCATGGAATTGTCCAAAAAAACTTTATATTATGAATATTAATATATCATTCAAAAAAAACAATTTACATCCAATATCACAAAATTTACTACCCACCCCTTTTGTTTACAAAAATGAACTTCACATGAACACCACCATATTGACTACTCTCTTGCTCTCTTTCTCATCCTCCTTTTCCCTGTAGTTAGAGGGCACAGACTGTGTGTGACATTGATCCAGTTCTCTCTTGCACTAGCCAAGCTAGACTCCTCTGAGTGTGAGATTGCGTCTGAGTTATTGCTAGGGATGCAGCACGGGGTGCAGCTTGCCTCAATGCTGTTGGCAGAGGCGATGGAAGTTCTTGCAGCGAGTCATGCTAAAATGCAAGTGGATATGGCATGTCATGTTGTCATGGTCCATGCTGTACTAACTCTCAGGGAGTCAAGTGAGTGTGCAGCAACAGGGGAAAAAGAGAGAGTGAGAGAAAAGACAGGAGGATACATAACCATCTTTAGTGCACCTTCCTTATAGTGATAGGCTGGTTAATTGGCCAGTATTTCATTACTGACAGAAAACTACGCCTGCTTGCAGGATTAAGCAGGATTTGTTTTTGCATCGGTCTCAAAATCTACTTCCAAATTGTCATTAACTTCCTTACCTAAAATATTTAATGTAAGGGTTTCAAGTTTTTTTTGGTCCATGCAACTAAAGTCAGTGTGGTCCATTGTTGTTTTGGAGCCAAATGACTTTCATTATTTGTACAAAAACTGTTGAAACATTCTTTAAAATATTTTCTTTTGGAAAAGTCAAGCGGGTTTGGAACGACATTAGGGTGAGTAAATTACATTTAAAATTTTGGGTGAACTATCCTTTAAATAAAGTGACTAGGGTAATTTCGGATTTCATGTTGATTTTAAATTGCTTTATATGTATATCTGTACTATATCGGCCACCTGCTCTGAAAACATTGGCATCGATGTCTTCCTCCCTTGTCAATATTTTGACCAAAAGAGTCCCAGCGGATTTATAAGAGCCAGTTAATCCATTGATTTTTAGTGAAAACAGCATCGGCCCAGAAGTGCCTGTTTCAGAAATACACATTTATGCTTATTTGTGCAAATACGGCTCTTTTTTGCTCTGCATATTACTGCTAAGTGCACATTTATTTCTCAAGGTATAAAAAAAAAAAAAAAAGAGGATACTGAAAATTGTTGCCTACGCCACACACCAGAAAATGCATATTTTCCTCAGCTAAATGTGTGGTAATAAGATGTACTGTCAGATGTATTACATGGGGGAAAAGGAACAGAACAATAATGTTCACAAATGTAAGGTTTCATGTTTCAGCCACAAAAAGCTCCTTCACTCTATTGTGTGCCGACAGAGCTATGACAGAAAAAACAGAGTGATAGCCCACTGTCGGCACCCACAGCTGCGAGACAAAAAGAGCGAGAGAGAGGGAGAGAGAGAATGCTACTCGTTTAATTCGCTTAATGAAAAGAGAATAAAGGTCCATGAGACCAAGTGCTTAATGAGGAGCGGTAGGATTAAATTCTTGTTTCATCAGCTGGTTTCGATCTGCAGTGGGAGATAAACAAAATGAGCTCTCCGTCATCGAAACACATCAAAGTACCTCTTTCGAGCGTGCTTGTGTGAGTGTGTGTGTGTGTGCGCGCATGCATCTTCACAGCGTGTCCAGCTATAAAAACGCCTCCTGTTTGCTTTGTGAGAGCGGTATTGTTACTATCAGCCATTTTGAACACAACACGAAAAGAAAAGCCACAACAACAGCCTGCACAACTTTGAAGGCAATAGGAAGAGACAGAGCACGAAAACACAGGAGCAGAAGAGGAGATGGAGGGAGTAAAGAGAAGAAAAAGAGACAGGCAGCGCAAGAAGAGTTGTTCCTTTATCTCAGCGAGCCACCAGGAGATGTCTGTCCGAGATGCCAAGATCCGTCTCAGTGGTTGAACCAGATGTGCTGTCAGCTTCAAACGGCGTGCAGCTGAGCACACGTAATCAGAATGGACTCCATACCTGATGTTTGTAAGGTGCCATTTACAGCTGCGTGGAGGAAGCTGTAGGGGCATGAACAGCTGGGAAACGTGGCGTTCCCGTTACTCGAATATTCTTAAAGGATGGCTTCTGATCCAAAGGAATCACTGATTCCACCCTGAGCTCTCTGATGTATTTCAATCCATCAATTCCTCTGAGAAATCAAGGCGGCGGCATAAAGCGAAAAGGATTTGGTGAAATAAACATTACGAACTGTCAAATAAATCACTTATCCAAATATCGCTTTAAAATAAATGTTCACGCCGAAACACAGTTCAGTGGATTGAAGCCCTGATAATTCCCTCAAGTCACTGCAGCATTTACGACAGCTTATCACGTTAAAACAAAGAGAGAAGTTTTTCATCTTTGCTGTAATTACAGAGAGTGAGACAGAGAAAAGTGAGATGGGGGGCGCAGAAGAAAGCTCGAACGAGAAGGCTTTTTTCGCAGAGAGATGGGCAGAACCTGACACTAAATCGAGCGCATCTCCTCAGCCCCTGACACCGTGTGGCATCTGACAGGCATGCGTGTTGGCATGTCACTGTCCTCGCATCAAGCCGTCAAACACGACTTGGCAATTTTTTGCCATCTACGTCAAAAAAAATAAATAAAAAAAACTAGCCCGCCAGACGATGGCTCCGACAGCTCACACTTAATAACCCAATCAGAAGTTTGCCTGCTGACATCTCTTATCGGGGGCCTGCTTTTAAACATCACGCCAAACAATGAGAGAGGGATTAAGAGGAGAGGGAGGGGGAGAGGGGCTTGTTGTGTTTGTCAGTCAAAAATAAGCCTGCATTGTACTGTCAGGAGAAAACGGCACGGATAAGTTGTTAAGAATACACACAATTAAGTGAATCAATAGTTGCTATAAAAAGACGATGCTTTTGATGTGGCGGGGAATGAGAAAGAGTTTGATTTACTGAGTGAAGCAGGCACTTTCTAGGGATAGCATACAAAACAAGGCCTGAAACTCTTTTTTCAACAAAATTAATCAAATTCAGGAGGCCAAAACAAAATATTACATTTTTGTTTCCAATTCATTAGATTCTAGTACACACCTAATTTACAAATATTTAAATATAAATATTATACATGTACACACACACTTACATGCCTTTCAGCTAATCATTTAAAACTACTTGACAATAATTATGGCACCTAATTAATATTTAGGCTGATAATATTTAGAATGTGCACACTCCCACTCAACACAATTTTAAGATCGTTCTTACGCCTGTGTGTGTTCTATCACACACAACACTCCAGTACGGACAGACAGAACAAAGGTGTGTATGTTCTTGAGTGCCCACCAACATCTAAAACGATCAGCCAGAGCACCGGGGCCTTGTGCCTGTGTGCATGTATGAGGTGTGCGAGATGTGAGGTGTGTGCGCGCCTATGTGTGTTGTGCAGGAGAGCGTGGCCATCTGTGTCCAGAGTGGAGCTGTCACTGTGGCTGCTGAGATCTCACTGAATTTAGACAGGTGACACAGCAACGGGACATGAGCAGGACATACACACACATACGCACACGAGCAGAGCTCACCGTCTCAGCCAACAAAGATCAGCCGCAGAGTGAACCTTCTTGCTACAGACACCCATGACACCGCGCACACACACAAACACAGTCAGTGCCAGCTCTTAGAAACACCGCCCACATACAAGCACTCGAGCATTGAGATTCGCATGCAGTTGCCCAACAAACAGCGGAGAATTAGCAAGCCGTGACTCTAGAAGAGATTGAATTGTTTCTGCAAGCAAAAATCAGAAAAAAACAAAAAACATTTAAGCTCTGTTTAATAATTATTTAGGGTTGAAATAACAGGAAATGAGTTGCAGACTGGATTCAAACTCTAATTTCCCATATGAACCGCAGAACACAATCCTAACAACTAAATCACATAAACATACATTCATTAACATATAACACTAAAGAACTTTCATAGCCATCTTGCTTACTTATGATGCTTCAAAACGTTGCCTACAGAGCTTGTTACGCATTGGAACAAAGTGATTTTGGAGGGCCAAAAACATCTGTTGTTCTTCAAAAATATATATTTTCTGCTGCTTCCCAGCGGTCTGCTGGACAAAACCAGGTCTGTCTGATTGAGCTGGCTGGTGCGCTTGAGACGTGTCAGGCCTAAGTGTTCAAGCTCGAATAGGGGAACAAGAATGCTCGTGGACAGAGCGCAGATGCTGAAGGCCTCTCCTTCCTCAACTGTCACTAACGTGGCCGACCGACGCCTCTCTCTCTCCCCCGCCTCCTTCCTCTTATTTATTTATTTTATCGAGGAGGAGAGGGGGCAATCACTACAGTCATTTGCACTACTAATGTCCAATTCTGCCTTCCCTCAGTCGGCTGATTTAGCTGGTCAGAGTGGTTTTGGAGTGTGCAGAGGAAAGCCACGCAGTTTACCCGACATTTTAATGGGAAAACTGGCAAGTCTTATTTGGCTGGCCAATGTGGTTTGTCACTGGGTCTCCATTACATGCCACTCAACTTTGATGCCTTTGGACAGGGTTGATCAAACCATGTCTTTTGACCTACGCAGCATGCTGAAGGCAGACAGGGAGAGAGATGGAGAGAGAAAGAGAAAAGGGGGGGGAGGGGGGCAGGACACTGAAGGCTGTAAATAAAATGACATTATTATTTCCTCTGTCCTATCATGTAGAAAAGCCAATTATGGTAATGCTCTGCATGTCAGTGAGAATGCAGCAATCTCTCGCTCTCTCCCTCTCCCCTTTTTCCAGGACAGTTAAAACAAGGCTTCGGTAGCATGATGCTGTCTGCCCCAGTCCACTTATGGCCTGCTGCAATCTGGCAGGGCTGTCTGTGAAACTGGCGAAGGCAACTGCGCCGCTTCTAGAAATGAATGCAGAATGTGTGCTACAACATATCAGAAAAAAGATAGACAGAGATAGACAATATGTTATGTAGGTGTAGTGATTTGTGGCGCTTTCTCAGACAAGTTACTGTAAAAAGAGTCCAAAATTAACATAAAAGAAAAAATCATTCAAAATGTGTATTTATCAGAAATGTGTTTTTTTTTCCTCTTGCATATTATGCATATTAGTTACAAACTATGCAGGTCATTACATAACTTCAGCATCATAGTATATATTTCTAATATATTAATTTGGTGGCATAATGCAGAAATCTTTGCATATAATTGACAAACTACGCTGGTTATTACATAACTTGCATCCTCATATGTCTAATAGATTCATTTGACTGCATAATGCATAAATTATTGAATATTAGTGACAAACTGTGCAGGTCATTACATAACTTGCATCCTAGTATATGTTTCTAATATATTCATTTAGTATTGATATATTCCATACGATTTGCAACATTCAATTAAAAAAAGGCATTTTTCTAAAAGTTATTTACTGAGGTAAAGGTCACAACTGATGTTTTTTTGGTTTTGGTTGGGTTGAATCACTTATGTCATTTCATCAGTGAGGGTCAGATTATCATTCTTATGATTTGATTTAAGCCATGTATTATGTTGCAGTTCCATGCAAGTAACTTTGTTTTAATTAATCTTCAATGCCAATTCTTACTCCCATTTGTCACTTGGCAAGTGTTAATTTTGGACCCTTCCTGTAAACCTTTTTTGCACTTACTTTCTTTATTCCGGTTATTATGAACTGTGAATAACGATCGTTGTTTCTATTCTGCGGACGCTCGTTGATTGATGGCTGCTGTTCGAAGTAATAAGGGCACTGCGGAGATGGACAGATTTCTGAGGGGGGTTTGGCTTGTAGATCTGACCCCCACCCTCTCTCTCTCTCTCTCTCTCTCTAGCCCAATGTGAACCTAAGAGAGGAGAAAAGCCTTCACATTTTTCACCATCTTCCACACAATCGTCCTCTTTGAGGACTTCCTTTGTGCTCTGTCTCCAGGCTTTTTTCATTCCTTTTCTCTGTGAGACACATCTAACTTTATTACAGACTAAACAAAAGAAGGCTTTGAAGTGCAGACGGGCGTTTTACACGGACCCTGCCCACCTCTCCGTATCCACTGACAGTGATTTGTGCTCCTGCAGACACTCTGGAGTAGGCTCTCTGAATTAATATCTGCTTTGCCTCTTTAAGCATCTCTTGTAAAAGGCTGGCCCAGCCCCCTCCCACCATCCTCCGTGTGGAATAGGCCACCATATGGCAGAATAGCTTCAGGCCCCTGATGAACTGGTGTGGCATTCCATTCTGCGCTCAAAATTCATCTTTTCGCTTTAGATACTTGCGGATGAGTATGGATGGAGGTATATAACTAGACCAACAGAAAACTCTATTAAAAAATACAGAGAATTACATCAAACAGAGAGGAGAACACAAGAATATATAGCCTGATAATTGTGCACTAATGACTGATATTTAACGACTTAAAATGTATTACTTCAGGAGTAATTTTAGTTCAAGTCTAACTACATTAAAATGACAAATTTTTCCTTGGCAACTAGCTGAAATAAAACAGTTTTTATAGTTGGTTTCAGTTGACGTTTATTTAATTTCAAGTACCAATTAGTTGTGTGTGTGTTTTAATGGTATTAATTTTAGTTTCAGTTTTAGTCTTATTTAAATATAATAACCCTGTCAAAGGTGTTCCTAAGTCCATAAGCCATTAAAAATGCTAAAATATCAAATTTGACTAATGCTTTCTGTATCTCTTCAAATAACAAAAGGAAAAAAAAAATCAGTTTTGATAAGTAGATGAACAATCTAAAATACTACCGTGTAAATTTTTCACCTCAACTTGCACTGACACACTACAAAATCACTCATTCACTCGCTAACACACACAGACGCGCACACACACGCTCCAATGTCAAGTCCATACTTATGCAAAGTGCGGCCTACTTTGTCATTTAATTTTTAAAAACCCTAAGGTCGTATAACACACTTTCCCTGTCATTTGCAAGTACATTAACTTGGTGGCCATGTGACAGCCAAATTATGCTAATGGGATGCTAAAATGGGTCATATAGACAGTGCATTTTACATTAGCTTCAAACAATAGGGAGGGAAGAGCAAAGCAGAGGTGACAGCAGCACCGGGGGAGTGAGACGGGGTCTGTCTCCTTTAGCCACCGTTACGTCCTCATTCAGAGCAGCCTGTGAATGGAGGTCTCACAGCCGCACAAACCACAACAAGGCGCTCACGTCCCATCATCCCCCAAGACTGCTGAACGCTGATATCAAAATGCTTGCTGAATAATGGAAGGGCTCAATTAACGGATTATTAACAGCAATTTACTTTACTTAGGTAATCCACCCTGCGAGAGTACGGTGAGGTCAGACATATTTTAAAGAGAGGAAGCACATGTGTGTAGCTAACGTTTGCTTGGCTACTTAAATATAGCATGAATAGCTGTGCTGCTTGTAGAAAAAAAGGAAGATAAACAAGTGGATAGCATAAACTAGCACACGTTACTGTAACACCCTCACTAGACCAGAGATATACGTAGCTCAAGAAAATATCTCCTCAATTTAACGAAGTTAACATCTTATCTTAAAAAAAGCCAACTAAAAGCAAAAGTACATTACTGAAAAAAAAAAAAAATTAATAAAACAAAATACACTTTTAAAAGGCATCTCCTTCAAATGTTTGCAAAGTACAAAATATGGATACTGAATAAAAAAAATCCAGCTTTTATTACTGAGCATTTGTCAGGTAAAGGGTGATTCTTCAGTTAGGAAGAATCATTGCCTACTTAATTTTTGAAAATAACTGAAAAAATTGAAATGACTTTTTTAAAATCTTAAATACTAACCTATTTGGTAAAGACATCTAAAAAAATCTAGTCATAGATCATAATGCAAAAAAAAAACAAAACTTTTATTCATATTTAAAAAAAAAAAAAAAAAAAGACTGATCAACAATTTTTATTTTACTGTCTTTGTAGATGTGCTCCCAAATGAAATAAAAAATATTAAGTTCTTTATAAAATTTTCCTGACTGTAACACTAACACTACAAGTGGAAGCTAAAACACAATCAAAATTGAAAATTAATTAAATTTTATTCAAAATAATTCAATTCTAGAAAATTATTTAATTCTCAAAAATGTGGAAAAAGCTATAAAACACATGATAAAAAAATTTATATATTTGAAAGCTACTGTAACATATCCTTTAAAACTAGAATCGTTGTAGTTTTTCTTTAAATTCATCCTAGGGGACAGAAAAGTTCCCTCAAGTGAAGAATCACCCCAAGACGTTTCCAGTCTAAGTGAAGCAGCTGTGCTGCATGTTGTTATTGTGCGAGCTCCACACAGTGAATTACGGAGAGCCGAGTAAACAAGGAGAGGCTAAACGAGTGCATGTGAGCTAATTAAACGGCACTCGTGATTGCTGAGTAACTGAAGGTGCCTCAATCTTCACCTGAATACTTCCACAAATAATTACCTTCTTGTAATTAGCACTGTTGATAGAGTGTTTGCATGCGACACACATCTGATACACACGTGTGTTTCAGTTGGAATTTAAGGAAAATATCAAATCAAATATTTGAATGGCTTGGCAAATGAATTAAATTGAGGTAAATTAATGTTTGTAAACAGACATTTCGTTTTATTGTTAATACATCCCATTCGCACGTATAATTAAAATGTGTTTTCGATAAGCAGGACTTGTGGTTCCCTTGAACTGAGGTGAAGAGCTATGCTAGCAGTCAGACGAGAGAAAAATGAATATAACAGGCCTGATTTCCAGGGGTTCTGCTTGATTCTGGTATCTGAGGCGGGAGAAGAAAAAAGCCTGCATGTGCGTTGCAATCAATAATGACTTCAATAAGTGATTTTCAAACCATCCATGCAGCTGTCTCTAATAATCTCTTCAGCTGTAAAATAAACACAAATATTTCATATTGTTTGTTTATCCTCAATCTCCTGCTGCTTGTTCCTGCATTGGAGTGTTTTTTTTTCTTTATACTTCTTGCGTTCTCCGGGGTTTTTTTCTCTATCCAGGTTTGGTCGTAGCGTTTGGTGGGCCGTCGTGCTGTCAGGTGCAGTCAATAAATCACCTTTCGCCATTGTCATAGAGGAACAGCCCAGCCGTGAGACAATGGCCATTATATCCTAAGCACTGCAGTCTTGTCCCCATCTGGCCCTTTAAGGGGAAACATTTCTTTCGGTTGAAAAAGCGCTTGCGTTTGGTCACACAGGTTCAAAATCTACCCTAATGCTGAGCTAAACCCGGAGGTTTGGAGTCCAAACATGCCGCCCGTATATAGCATCTCCCCAACACCGTGCCCTTGCTGAGAAACAGATAACACACCATCCACCCTGGTGCTCAGAGACACAACAATGTCAGAACAGACAGAGAACCCCCATGCGGAGGGAGCTATGAAGGAAACTGAGAGCAGGAGAAAGAGAGAGCGAGAAAACAAGGATGAAGGAAAGAATTGTGTTTTTTTTGTCTCTTTAAATCCCCCAGCACAGTCTCTCCACTAGGCCATCACCTAAGCCGAGTACCTGACAGAAAACTCGCCAGCCCAAACACACACACACACACACACACAGCAGCTGCTCCCATTGCCTAGCAACTACCAGTTGATAGATGATCCTAAATATGGATAATTACCATAAATCAGGCTGCTCTGAAAGAGAAAAGATGAAAAACAGTAGAGCCTGCAGTACAAACGCAGTGCGACCCTCATCAACACACTGCTGTCTTCCACAGCTCTTCCCTCATACTCTTTCTCCCTCATTCCTGTCACAGCTTCAGCTCTAAAAGACAACTTTACCTCTCGAAGGCCTCACATGTCAACACTGTAAACACTGTTGAGGAAACATGAGCATCTAAAAAACAAACTTTACATCTGAACCGTGGCTGAGTGGTTTGCGACCCATTGAGCCCTGTTCTCACGTCAGTAATCCGAGTTTGAATCTTACTTGTGACATTTCCCAAACCTGTTACTTTATTTATGAAAGTGGCAAAAAAGAAATCTAATTTAGCAGGAATGCGATACACGTGTTTGTTGATGTTGTCCTATTTATCACGAGTTAAAGACTGCCTGTCAAATCTGTGACTGAAATGCAGCTGTTTGGTAAGAGGTGGGTTGTTTGTAATCTAATCTGGTGTGAATCAGAGGAAAAACAGCCGTGAAGCAAGGCTCCGTTCAGCACCTGTGAGCGCAGCGAGGATAGCATCCAGTAATCGCTCGGTGTGATAAGTTCCTAACTTTGAGGGGTAAAATATGACTGCAGCAAAGTAAAAACAGGGTTTGATAGCAGATCATAGATTAAGGTCTAAACCATAACAAAAGTGATTGCGATGAGAGTACTTTGTCGAAAAAGTTTCTTGAAAGAGAACACTTCTGACAAATGGCCATAATCAACATGCGACTACAGAAAATAATTCATGTAAAAGGAAAAAAATCTACAGGAAGAATCCTGGAAGAGGGACAAAGAAAACAGCGAAGGGGAGGAGGGAAAAGAAGATGGTCAGCCGAAAGAGAGAGCAAGACCATGAAAGAAAGAAAGATCAACTACTAGTATTTAATAAAAAAAAAAGACAAAAAAAAAAAAGAACAAAGATAATGGCAAGACGTCACACAGAGGGACAAGAAAAAGGACAAGACCTCTCTCGGGCCGTGACCTCACCAGTTCAGTCTAGCTGAGTCTGGTTGCACAATTACCCATCAATCAAATGTACCAGTGCCGTCATCCCACCCCTCAGCTAACACACACATACATTCCCAGAGCCTGACCCTTCCCTGACCGGGAAACCCTGCACATGTGAGACAAATATGGGCAGCTGCCGTTTGGTGGAGATCCCTGGACGCACATGTATATACATACGGCGAAACCACTGAAAACCTGTAGGATGCAGACAAATATGGACAGTCAGTGTTCACTGGAGAGCCCCTTCACACATGTACACTCTGGAACTTTGCCTTTCAACATCCTGTAATGCTATAGGAGCACAGAATTAAAAACATTATTCCTGATTTCCTGTTTTATATGATCTGTGATGGAGGCCCCTGAGGGTCAGATCACTGTAAACTTTAGCAGCTCTCTGAAGACCAGACTGTTACTACTGGATATCAGGTTGCGCTCCAAAGAGCATTTCCAAGCTGGGGGAAAAGGGGCCGGTGTCATAAATAATGCTCCATACCATCCCATAAAATGTGTTGCTCTGCTCTACTGTCTACCTTTCACTGCCTAAACGACAAAAAAAAAAAAGTGTCTGATGTCATCCGTATTCTCTTGCTTGTTCGATTCACGCCTGCTCTGAGAAGGGCTTGTTGGTGTTGCGTTTGCCCTTGGTCTGCTCAGGGGCAACTACTGGCTCCTGCGTCAATGACATAAGTGAAGTAAGCAGGGAAAAATGGATGGACCAGTCATGGTATTTGCTGTGCCCCACACACACACACACACACACACACACACACACACACACACACACACACACACACACACACACACACACACACACACACACACACACAAACAAGCTCATCACGCGTAACGCAGTGCTGCACAAAACTCCGCACATGGTATTTGCTGTGCCCCACACACACACACACACACACACACACACACACACACACACACACACACACACACACACACACACACACAAAGTATTTTAAATTAATAGAAAATTGTTCATGGCAAAAGTAGAGCAACTGGTAGAGAGCATAGCGCTAGCAATGCAAGTTAATGGGTTTGATTACTAGGGAATAAACATATTAAACATTAAGATGCATATCTTGAATGCACTTGAAAACACTTTGGATAAATGTCAAATGTGTGGCAAATGTGGAATACTAATATAAATTATGCATTAATAAGTAACAACAACATTAGAAAAAATACTGAATTATATTAATTTTGTAAAAATCTAAAATGTTAAACTTCTAAAGACAAAAAAGTAGTAAATAAAATACAGCAGCGATACGACAAAATTGTGGAAAAGGACAATAATAATAATAATGAACGTGACGTGCTGTTTGAATGCTGAGTGGAGATGAATGACAGCTGCAGCAGAAGGAAGATGAGTTTCTGTAAACCTAAATTCTGTCCCTCACATTAAGATATGGAACGGCTTCAGATGATATAGCAGGGCTCCAGATTGCGACCATTTTTTCTGCCTGTGCAACTACATTTTTTGTGCGGTCGCACTGGCATGACCACCGCGTTGGTCAACTCATAAGCGCTGCAATTTCTGTTGCATATGAGAAACATCAAACGGCAAACAAATCTGAAAGCATAACGAAACGGCGCTTAGAGAGTATACTCGCCGCGTCAGCACGAGCACGAAGTTGCGTGCAGCAAAAACGACACGCATATTGAGGAAACGATGGATGGTTTTCAAGCGAAAGTCAAGTAAAAGACCGCTTCTTAAACCAGAGAAGCTGAACATGCACTGGTATTCTTGTGGGGGGAAAAACATGCAAGCACTGTCACCGTTAGTTTTACTTTTCATTTTTGAAAAACGTATCTTTGCTGTTTACCTCACATTACGCTATGGAGGCTCTCTTTTTATAACATTTATTTATTTGATTCCTCAGTGTTTGCTAAACGTTCTGTAATTTATTAGTCGGTATATAATACAGCATGTGGTGTGTGCCATGCCTCATCTTATTCGTTTTTTTGTTAATAAACGTTTTGTAAGCTAGTTTGTCATTGTATCTTACTGATTTATTGTTGTGCTTTTTAATTAAGAATAACAATGAATCCATCTTTTGT
>NW_015505353.1:734583-735893 GCF_001515645.1 Sinocyclocheilus grahami
TCTTTGCTGTTTACCTCACATTACGCTCTCTTTTATTTATTTATTAGATTCCTCAGTGATTGTTAAACGTTCTGTAATTTATTAGTCTGTATATAAAACCGCATGTGGTGTGTGCCATGCCTCATCTTATTCGTTTTTTTGTTAATAACCGTTTTGTAAGCTAGTTTGTCATTGTATCTTACTGATTTATTGTTGTGCTTTTTAATTAAGAATAACAATGAATCCATCTTTTGTTTTAGTCTTAAAAAAATGAAAGGTGTGTAGATGTAAGCAAAACAGTGACAACAAGATCGCGAATTCCCGCGGCTTAACACAGAAAGAGAGAAACTCCCATTCACAAAATTCAAATCACAAATAATACTACTGATGATAAAGAACGGGTTGAATGTGAACCACTTTCGTTTCCATATAACTATAAACTATGATAAAAGTTCATCAGCATGCATTGAATAATCCCATGTTGTAGCGCAAAAAAAAATGATTGCGAGCAAATCATGTGCTCGTGCATCCAGCTGAAAAAGTTAGTTGCAAAAGAGCTACCAGTGGGAAGAATGAGTCTGGAGCCCTGTATGTGCATGAAAAGCAAACTGGTGGTCTTCTGTTTGTTTTGGTGTATGACTCCCCCTTGTGTCGTATAAAAAGCACAATAATCGCGGTTGTTTCAGGTTAGATCAAATAATCGTGATTAGATGGTTATTTAATTATCGCGACAGGCCTAATAATAACACCAAGAGAAACACTATAATATACTAATTTAGCAAAATAGAAAAATTTATTTAAAAAAAAATTTAAATGTAGAGTTGGAACAGAAAATAAATATGGAAAAGGATCAAAAAAAGGACACAATCAAGATCTGAACCCGCATCGTCCACATGAGCACCATGGCTCAAGGTGTCAGAGCACATGTGCCATCTGCTGCAACTGCTCTACATTGTGTCTTCTAGAACATCCCACCTTCCTAAAGAGAGATGAAAGATGACTAGATAAAAACAGAAAGGTAAAACGTGTTGCTCACCTCTGCTTCGACACATTGAGAGACTTGAGCTGAGGGACGGAAAATGATAAATTTGTTGGTTGGTGTCCTGAACACTCTTCTCTGACCCTGGGCCCAGCCACACAAAGAGCTGGAGACTCTTTCTTTATTTTCCAGAAGCTTCTGTGACGGGCGTGAAAGTGGGCTGAGAGAGGAGCGGAGTGTATGGAGGGTCCTGAGAGGAGCACTAAATCACACAGAGGCCCACATCACACACAATCAATAACAACACATCACAGACAGAGAGAGCGAGTGAGCAGGAGAGAGAAAAAGAGAA
>NW_015505353.1:735963-782492 GCF_001515645.1 Sinocyclocheilus grahami
CCCCCCCCCCCCCCACCCCCTCTCTCTTGTTCTTCCCGTGCACCTAAATAATATTCACCATGATAAATGATGCCATAACTCCGATATCCACAATCAATCTGGCCTTTAAAGACACATCCATCTTGTGTAATGTTGATGGGGGACTCAGTCAAACGGAGAGACGTGACTGCTTTGCTGACCTGAGAATGGTGGGGGGGACCAACGGCCCCACTGACTGATGCCTGTCAGCTCACATCTGGCTGCAAAAATAAATTAGGCTTATGAAGACAAATGAAAAGGCCTGCCCCACCACCGCGAGAGTGGGAGAGATGGAGGGAGGGAGGGGAACATGAGGAGAAGTGGAGGGGAGAGAGAGAGAAGAGAATTCGTGAAAGGAGGAGTGGCAACCTACTGAGAAAGAGAGAGAATTCCTCCTAAAGGGAAGATGACGTCGTACAGTACCACGTACCAATACAGATTTTTATTCATTTAATCTTGTTCTTTCCATCTTTTATTCATAATTTTCATATCCTGAAGAAAAGAGCTCAACAAAATGACCTGTGAATGAAGTATCTGAACAAACTTATTAGTTCTAACTAATTCGTACTTGGAATGAAGATCCGTACTTGGGACGGATGGGGAGAAGAACGGGGGAATGGCATCAACCATTTTCGTTTTCACACTGTAGCTTAATGTATAATGTAAAAGATTTGCACTCTAAGCAACAGATTCACATTCAAAGCAGAGGATTCATACTCTGAGCATAAGACTGGTAATCGGAGTATGAATCTTTTGCTCTGAGGAAAAGTTTGTTCAGAGCAAAAGATTAATACTATGAGCGAACCAGATTCGACACTGAATCACTGAAATAAGCGACATGGCTCAATGTATCAACAGATTTTTTCCCCAAGCCAAAGATTCACACAGAGCAAAAGACTGGTCATTTGTGTATGAATCTTTTGCTCAGAGCACAAAATTGCCATTCACTCTGAGCACAAATCATTTGCTCAGAGCAGAAGATCTGAACTAAGAATGAGCCAAATTCAACTTCACATCATAAGTACGATTTGCCAAACAACTTTTTTTTTTACTTGCCAACTTCAACACTTTTTTGCTTTATTGATGTTTACATTTAATAAGGATGTTATGTGTCTAATTTGGAACAAAGACTGGTACCTGGCACAAAGATTCATGCTCAGTGCAAAGATTTGTACAAAGACTCATACAAAGATTAATGCTTTGAGCTCAAATAGTTTTCTCCAAGCAGAAGAATCATACTGAGAGAGTGCCAGATTTGACTCAAAGCAGAAGACTGGTGCTCCACGTAGAAATCTTTTCCTCCGAGCATGAATCTTTGCTCAGAGCACAGAGCAGAAGATTTGTACTGAGAGCAAGCTAGAGAACGCCACACAAGAAACATGGCTCAATGTATCAGATTTGTACTCGGAGCAAAAGATTCACACTCAAAGTCGACAACCGGTACTCCGGGTATGAATCTTTTGATCAGAGCATGAATCGTTTCTCAGAGCAGAAGATTCATACTGAGAGTGAGCCAGATTTGACTTCGCTTCACATACATAAGCATCGTGGCTCGATTTGCCAATTGTCATGACTCAAACACTTTGTTGTTAAGATGTTTTGTCTAATTTAGAACAAAGATTGGTACTTGGCACAAAGATTCATGCTTAAAGCAAACGAAAAGTCATACTTCATAAACTTAAACTCACAAACAGGATCTTCTCTTTGACATTCTCTCTCGGTGGGGAATGTAAGATTCCCATGACAGTCACTGCGTCATTAAATGTTTACAGCTCGAGGATCATTGCACACCACATATTCAGAGCTCATTTAAGGGGTCGAAGGTCGGCCGTGCAGCGCTGGAACCCAGAGCTCAGAGGCTGTGGAATTCATCTATTCCCACCCCTCAAGAGTGAGAGACAGAAAGCACATTTTGAGTGATGGGTGAATGTGCCCTGTAGAGTAGTACACAGCGGTGTGAACTATATTTGACCCCTCTCTCTAAGCTGGTGCAAGTAGACTTAAGAATGAAGTTTCCTTAAGATGATGAATGGATTCCAGCAGAGCAACGCTCATGCAATATAGGATATCTTAGATCTTCAACTTCATTGCACCAGATTTAATCACTTCAAATACACACGATTCTGTAATTAATGCAGGAATTACGCGGATGAAGAGTTGCTACTGCAAAACAGCTTTTGAGAAGAATAATACAGTGAAAACTTTGAAAGAGAGAAAGGGGAAAAGAACAGCAAGTTGGTGTGTAGATGACAGAAATATTACAGACCCATTTTTTGGCAACAGGCAAGCAAATAGGTGGGAGGGAATTGTGTGTGTGAGAGAGAAAGAACGAGAGAGATGGATTATATGTGTGTTTGTCTCTGTGTGTGTGTGTGTGTGTGTGTGTGTTGTGGATAAGGGGGAATGAACTCTCCCAGGCTTTGTCATACGAGTTTTCCCAAGCTCTGGCCCCTTTGATAAATGACACATGTCATTCTGTCAGAGTGTGACAGTCCAGCTGGGAGGGCCTCTGATGTATGACCGCACTGCAAAAGGAAATCAGGCTTTTCTGGCATGGACGCAGACCATGCCCTTTATATAAGGTCCCTGCTTTCCTACACGGCTGTTTTTTTCTTCTCCCATTCTTTTCTCCTCATTTTTTTGAATGCGAAAGGAGAGTCTTTTATGAGCAGAGACACGGAACTGAATTTGTAGATTGATTTAAGGTTTGCAGTGGGGGAATAACAAACCCAGGTCAGATGGATTATGGGTAAAAGGCTTTAATTCCACAGCTCTGGGTTTTCTTTTTACCTGATAGGAAACAGACAGACACAATATCACTACTGAGAAACTACCGAACTGTACTTGGAAGAATGATACGCTACGATAAAAACATTAAATGGAAATGTGTCTATTTGAGTCTTTGCAGACAAAAACCAAACATCAGAGGAAGTACTAGAGAAATACTTAAATCAGCCTCATTGTCTTTACAGCTGTGACCTAAATTTAGTGTGAGAAAAGAGGATACTGTGGAAAGGAAGAGAGAGAGAGA
This sequence comes from Sinocyclocheilus grahami, assembly GCF_001515645.1. NCBI lineage: Eukaryota > Metazoa > Chordata > Actinopteri > Cypriniformes > Cyprinidae > Sinocyclocheilus > Sinocyclocheilus grahami. The sequence continues at coordinate 739,013 of NW_015505353.1, forward strand.
GAGAGGGAGTGCAGGAGGGAGGTTTCATTTGGCATTTTGTTAGTTGACAGTTTGCAGGAAAAGCTCAAGGATGGACATAGGCGAGCCACACAAAGATTGTTCGCGCAGACTAACATTTTTGCAAGACCAAAACTGAATTTGACAATTTTCAAGCTTCAGATGTGGGAGGAAATCGGGATTTTAAATGGTTTTAACCACGATAACATTTATTACACTCTTATTGGTAGCTGAACGCATAATCAAATTAGTCAAAATATCCAATAAACGAACACAAGGGGTGGGGCTTATGTAGAACTTTGAATGTTGCATGTTTAAATCCTATTACAAACAACAAACATTCACAAGACGAGCGCTTTACATGTCTTCATCTGCAATCCTGAACTTTATACAGCCAGTGGGTTACAATCAACAGACACCTTAAAAAGACGAAGGAAAAACATCTGACATATTTTAATGACAGGAACAGACAGACACTTTTCAGCTCTTACACCACAATAACAGCTCAAAGGCAATAAATCTGCCACCGGGCTCAAAAAACACCTCGCGCACACACAAGCCGTGAGACTGACACCGGACAAAAAGGCGGTGAGACAAAAAACAGAGCAGCGGCAATGAAGTTGTAGAGAAATCGGCACCTGGACAACAGTTTAGGGAAAAACATACACACAGACACACGCTGTCAAACGGACCCTCCAGGGCGTGGTAGCGCTTTCCTGACTACCTGGGGGTCGTGAACTGTGTATGACCCCGCATTTGATTTGTGACGGGTTAAAAGAAGGAGGGAATGGGAGAGTGGTGGGGCTAAAAGAGAGGAGAGTATCATTAACCAATGAGTGATGGGTTTTAGACTGCTGGCCCCTCCTCCCTGCACTGTCTGTCCCACAACAGTGTCCTAACATTCTGCTTTCAGAGCCGCTATTCATTTAAACATCAAATCACCGCCATTTTGAATGCAAATGGCTGGAAACGTCACACTCAACCTGCAAAGTGGCTCTGGTTCCTCACTGTCTGGCAGTGAATGCCAACTCCTTCAAGGTACAGTGATTTTAAATGGGCATATCAAGGAAAGCTTGAATTTTCCTAGTTTGTATAATGTATGCTATATATAGACAAACTCCAACTAACTTGCAAGTCCACGCAACATCAATTCCAGAAACTAAGAAAACATGGGTCATTCAGAAAATCATCATAGACTTGTCAACCATTGACATATAGTGATGCTGTAATAATTTAGCCCATCCTGATAACTAAAAAGTTAAACATTTGAAAAGAGGTTAGACAATTGCAACAGTTATTTATTCATTTAGTTTTTTGAAAAGTATTTATTTTATTCAGCAAGGGTGCATTAAATTGGTCAGAAGTGACAGCAAAGACATTTATAATGTCATGATAGATTTATTTTTCAAACATGTGCAGCACAACTGTTTTCAACATTGATAATAATAAGAAATGTTTCTTGAGCAGCAAATCAGCATATTAGCATGATTCTGATGGATCATGTGACACTGAAGCTGAAAATTCAGCTTTCCCATCGCAGGAATAAATGGCATTTTAAAATATTACAATAGAAAACAATTATTTTAAATTTGTATTTCACAATAATAAGTGTCAAATTAAAATATCCATAAATCATTATTATATTAAGACTTGGTGAGCATAAGAGAATTCTTTTAAAACATAAAAAAAAAACTTAGACCACAAACTTTTGAACAGTAGTTTAAATCTTAAAAGGTACAGAAGCAAAAACAGGAAATCAAAATTATTAGTATAAACAATTCTTCAGTGCATGTAATATAAATAAAATACGTCTGTAATTGTTGATCAAAAAAACAATAACTAAAACAATGTTCTCAGCTGACACTACCTTTATGTACATAGGTTTATGTTGTCTTTAATTCTCTGGATTTGAGACAGAGTGGAAAATGGTAGTGGAAAACTAATTTACAATTTTTTGGTCCAAGAAAACATGAAAAACAAAGTTTAGGGGGGAAATGCTTAAAAAGCTAAGAAAAACAAAAACAAAAAAACACCTTATATATGCCCCCTATAAATAAAAGTGTTTATTTTACTCCCAGACAAAACTAGGCCTAATAGGAGCTGCTGCAGTTTTCCAGAGCATGCACTTTGTGCAGCAGCTAGATATCTCCCCCCGTGTGCAGTATTGACGGACAATACTTGAAACAGAGGTATATTTACATGAAAGAAACGACACCTCAGTATTTATGACACGTCCTCGCTGAGGCTCGTCACACAGCGGCTGCTCTGACGGCTGTAAGTAGGGCTGGATTGCGCTGCCATAACCAATTTAACATGGAGACGTGCGCTGGTGAAGAAGAGCTACACACACGCATGCAAAAACACACAGACATGTCAACTCTACATTTCAGCAGAACACTGAAACCGCTTGTCTCCTATTGTCGGTCCACAAGAAAAAAAAAATTCCCTGGCACATTCCCTGTTTTTACCAAATATGATTGACACATCGTAATGTTTTGGTTTATAACCAGTTTAGGCCTGAGATACTGAATTTCTGACCTGACATGTCAAGACTTTCAATCTGTACTAAGATCTAGAACCTCTACTGTTGATTTAATTCTTCCCTAGACAGTTTGTCTTGCTTTTATAAAGCCCAGATCTGTTAATGGAAGAGTAAATGTTTGCGTTCCTCGTTTTGAGTCACCTGACTTTTCTTCTTCACAGCACATCTGTTCATCTCAAGTTCCCAAGCTCACAGACTTCAGGGGCCGAGCAGAACAAGTCAATGATCAATGATGCGTCCCTCGGTTAAAGTTCCACCAACCGTACGGCTTTCAGTCAGCTGGACAAGGTTAATAGTTGATCCTCATATGTGTCGCAGCCTTGGCGTGTGTATGCGTGCACACGCTGAAGTCTAACTGGGAAGCATATGGCTTTTTAAAGAAAGCGGTGGCCAGTAGAGAAGAGGGCAAAAACATGAAGGGGAAGATAGGTGGGGGCAGATTTGAAGAGGACACCTCCCGCTGGTTTCTCAGGCTAAGGCTTAGTGCTATGATTGACACTGTCTGGATGAGTCCGTCTCCAAACAAGCTTTAGGCCTCTCAGAACATGTGGCATTTGGCATTTGAATGTGATTGTGTCCAAATCACTATAAATACCTATAAAGTTGAGGCTGGGAGACTAGTCACGACATGTTCTCCTGTCTATTAACAGATATGAGGAGGATTCGAATACAGTTCATGTCCCTCAGGGCTTCTGTGCATGAATGAAATGAAAACCAGACGTTATTTTAGTCGCATTAGTTATTTTAAAACTGATATTAACTCTGCATGTGTTTATCAAAGATCTTGAAATATAAAAGCCAGAGATCCATATTTTAGAAGATGATTTTGAGACGTATATAAATCTAAGATTGGAAAGCATATACAGTGATGATATATAGTGAGAAAGGGAACCGTCCTGCCGGTTGTCCCTCTACAAAAGAAACTGTATCGTTTTACTATATACTTTCGCCAGATGCCTTATCAGCACCATAAAACTGGGGACAAAAAAAGGGAAAAAAATATTACTCATTACTTTCCGGTGTCCTATCAGTTAAATAAAACACTTCTCCATCCAGGGGAAAAAAAATACAGCCAGGATCTACCAGCTATTGTCTGTGTGTGCAGGCAGGCTTTTATCAATGATGCTAATAAAAGCGACCCTCAGCAGGAGATTGGGGTTACACGTAGCTCTTTACCTAGCTTTAAGGGTGATGGACTGCAAATACGGTCCTAAACAGCGCACGAAAAACGAGCAATGAAAGTGTCAGGATACAAACACAGAAAATCGAGGCATTTTGTGCGACCGTTCGAAGACGACTTGTAAAAAAGAGGAGCCGGGTCTTTATGAGAGCGATCCGGAGCAGTGCATTATGGGGCTCAATGCGAGTGTCAACACAAGCTGGAGGCTTATCTTTATCCACTCATTGTGTGTCCAGTGGCTTAGTGCTCATAGAGGAGTATCGTAACGCCTCTGATCAAGAGTGGGGGGAAAGGGATCTCCGTTCTTACATCGCCACATCAGGGGAACTCAGGGATTAGGTTCTCTTTTTAGTTCCGGTAGGGCAAAGGTCGCACTCGAGCAAACACGAATCCCACTCTCAAGCATAAAGAACATAATCCACCACTACGTAAGGGTGAGAGGACGATTTCAGACTTGGGAGTTTGTTGTACTCACCTCGATCTATACGCAAGCTCTGTTTTCACAGGTGACATGATAACCTAGTTACCTCACAGCTTTTACTCACCTCAATATCTTTTCAAAGCCGTATGACTTACTTTCTTCTGTGAAACACAAAAGCTGAAGTTTTGAAGACTGTGCTGGTCAAACTTTTCTATTTAATTACAATAAATTATGACTGAAGCTTACATGTTTTAAAATACATATGCACACACTAATATAAAGTAAGGATTGATAAGATTTTTTTTTTATTTGCAGTAAAACAGTAGTATTACTAAATATTATTACAATTTAAAATAACTATTTTCTGTTTTCATATATTTTAAAATGTGATTTATTCCTGTGATGGCAAAACTGAATTTTCAGCAGCCATTAATCCAGTCTTCAGTGTCACATCATAAATGATTTACTATCACTTCTGATCAATTTAATGCATCAAGTATTAATTTCCTAAAAAATATTAGTATTATATAAATTTTAAGCTTGAAAGCTTCAGTTCTTGTTCTTTGTAACTGTATGGAGACCATTTTCTCGTTTCAGGATCTACAGATGAAGTTTAGAACAACCCAATGAGAGTAAATGATGACAGAATCTTCATTTTTGGGTGAACTAGCTTTTTAAAGGGTTACTCCACCCCAAAATGAAAATTGTCCCATTGATTGCCTAGTAAATTATACTGTCAATGTCCAGAAAAGTATGAAAGATATATCAGAATAGTCCATCTGCCATCAGTGGTTCAACCGTAATGTTATGAAGCGACGAGAATACTTTTTGTATGTGAAGAAAACGTCTCAGGTTACTTATGTAACCATGGTTCCCTGAGTAGGGAACGAGACACTGCGTCCTCTAGGGGTCGCTATGGGGAACGCCTCGTCGTGACCCGTGTCTGAAGCATACATTGAAAAAACACCAACTCGTTGGCCGGCGACAGCCATGACGTCACTACCGGTGCGACTCCAGTATAAATCGGCGCCGGGAGCTACACATCATTCTCTTCTTCGTCTTCATTGACTGTTCTGTTTGAAGCGTGCATTCCGTTGAACACAAACTGCGTACGCTATTCTGTGTCCGCCGCAACACAAGGAACGACATGGGGGTAAGTGATTAATGACAAAAATTTCATTTTGGGGTTGAGTACCCCTTTAACAACCAATAAATCCCAAAATTCAGATCTCGCACCACCACAATTGTTGCAGACCCATCAAGACACCTACAAAGTTCTTGACGACGGCTTTAAAGTTGAGTATTAAATAACCATAACCGCAGGCATGAAAATAAATGTAGCGAAGGTTCAGCGCTCCTTCACACAGACATTACCCAGAAGCCCCCTATCTTGTCAGCCATAACTCTTGGTAACCAGGAGCACCTTCTACAGCAAAGGGCCATTCATTTAGCTGAAACAGACCACGACACCTCACTAATACTCTTGCCTTTTACAAGCCCCTCTCACACACACATACTCAAACCCTATCTGCGTTCATCCAGGTCTGAAATGGGGCTGTATTTCAACCCCCACAGAGGTGTTGTACATGTTTGTGTGTGTGTGGGTGGGTGCATGTGGGGCCTAAGAGGGGCCTGTCTCTGTAATGGTCACAGGTAATGGAAGGCCCAACAGGGCCACTAAGATTGTTCTAGACCTCGGGGCCTCGGAGGAAACATATATCCACCTGGCAACAGGGCAGCATGCTATGAATTCGTGTGTGAGTGTGTGCGCTCACATGTGCGGGCAGATCTAATCAAGGGCTAATAACAGCACAGAAGTCGTCGTTGGCCCTCGTAAATCAATGTGCAAAATAATTGCTAATACACTGGTTATCGATTAGCATTGGGGCCACTCATTTTCGGAGGCTATGGCTACGAACTAACAAAGTGACAAGGGTAAAGTGTTATTTCTCTGCTGCGCAGACAGCTGGGCTGCGCAGAGGACTGAGGCAAGCAGTAATTCTTAATTGACACCTGTCAGGATAATGACTGCAGTCCCAGCTGCTGCGGGAGAATTTCTCCCCATTCCTGTTCATCTGTCAGCTCTAATACCTTTCTGAGCACCACTCCTTTCTTCTATCGCTCGCTCCCTTCTTTTTTATTTTTTCACTTCTTCCTTTTTTTCCCTTACTTTCTGCATTTTTGAACATCACTGCTTTCTCACAAAACCCTCAGTTTCGCAGTCTTGTTCCCGAGGCCCTTTCTTGGAGTTAAATGTGTCATTTTCTGATATAAAAATTACATACCAGTTTCACATGCGGAGCAAATAAGCCATCATAACACTAGGTCTCATTCACCAAGTGTGCATAAAACATTTTGGTTCACCAGTTAACTTTTGGACAAAAACATTTTTTAAATGTACAAAATATCTAGGTGTTTTTGGCAGAAAATTTCTGTGAGAAGTTCTCCTGTGTGTACAAATTTTAAATAATCCATTAAAATGGAATTATTAAAATGCAATTATTAGTGAATGAAACTCAGTACTTTGTTTGTTTGAGCATCCCGAATATCCCAAACAAACGTTGGGAGGCTGGACTCGCTTTTTTCTGACCAATGACAGAAGGGGAGGTGTTTTAAAAACTTGTTTGAAAACAGTCAATATTTTTGCAGTTTTGTTAACTTTACCTTATGAACTTAAACTTTTAAAATTTTACTCAGTGTGTAGTGTGTATGTTTGGGCATTAAAAATATCTAGAAAGTTACAAATCTAAAAAAAAAATCCCTTTTCAAGAACTACAACGAACGGCTCGTTTGGACTAAGCGTTTGTTTTCCGGGCTTTGTGATATCACAAAGCGGCTCATTGGAATATCATTACAAATAATTCCCGCCTACAGAAATTCGAATGGTTGGGGGGTGGGGAGGGGCGAGGTTGTGGTTAGAACGCTTGGTTGAGTGAGTGCATCAGACGAGACGATGAAGAAGAAGAGCTGCTGCAGAGTTAGTGCATCAGAGAAAAGCAAGAAGAGCTGCTGTGCTGTAGCATCAAATTTTTGGCATGTCTAGAACAGCAGTTCTCAATTCCAGTCCTCGCGTACCCCCACTCTGCACATTTTGTATGTTTCTCTTATTGCTTCATACGCTTGTTATATTTGACTGTAAGTGCCCTGCGAAGTGGACATTACCGGATATTCCTCCATGATTCCAGTTTGAAGGGAGCGTATGTGTTCCATACAAAGGGCATTTAAGTGTGCGAGATGTGAATTTAAATTGTATTTATTAGGACCCCTTTAAACAAAACAACATACGACTTTTGTTTACGAAAATAAGGCAAAGGGATCTGCAGACAAACCTACAAAGTGTGCTTTCTCTCTTTCATCTGTCTTTAGCTGGTCTTTTGTGTTCAGACAGGCAGGATATTTTGAGTTGAGAATACAGTGGTTGATGGAAGGAGGAACAGTGAGTCCCAGGACGTGACTTCCCCGAGTTTGAGAGGGCTTCATGGGTGTTTACTTAACATCATCAAAGAGCTTCCTTTCGTTTCATGCTCATCTGTCAAAATGAATGTTGCTAAATATGAATGCATATGAATATCACAATAACTAAGCTATCTATAAAAATACACAACTAATCAGATAATGTCACAAACAGCATCATCCTGTTCACAACGCCACACACTCCTCAGAGCCTACAACACAAACATCAAAGCTCAATCTCCTGCTGGCCCTTTGTAAACATCAGCACAGATCTGTTGGCCGAGCCGTTTGTGTTTTATCTGATGAGGATGTATAAGGCACACCATGAGGAAAACGGCATACTGGGATGAGAAAACTCCGCCGAGCCTCTAACAACATCCCATCCTTCCTGTGAGCCAGGGACAAAAAACAAGGGAAAGCAGCAACAGATGAGTGCAGGGCAGGACAGAGAGAAGGCAGACGTAGGCTCCCCTGGGTACACGTTGACCTCCGTGTACTCCACTAGCTTGGAGACTCCCGTTGTTGGGTCATGACTTGAGCTTTTCTCTCTTTTGTCTTTCTTCCCCCTCCCTCTCATCTTACTGACTCACTGTGGACTAAATTAGCTGAGAAATGAAACATGGGGGATCAAAACAGACAGGATGAGGAGAGAGAGAGAGAGAGAGAGAAAAAACACAGCTGGCCCTTTTGATAGTTTTGAGTTCCCATAATGCTACAGTACCTCTAATACAAACCTCCTCTGGTGACACGCTAACTTTTTGTGGTCCTGTGTGTGCTCGTTTTCAGCATCTATCAGCAGACGCACTAGCTTTTTTCATGCACTAACACACGTCTGGAAGTATTCTTAATTTTAGACTTTACAAAAACTTCCGGAAACCAGATAACTCCCAAATGTGACTAAGCTCATTAAAACCGCAGAGCACTGTTTACCGCAGACTGTGTACCGTCACACTTGGCTCATGCAAAGTCTCAACATATTTTCATTTTGAACCACTCTTCCCATAAAACCTGTCATCGATCTTCATTAATAAAACTCAACCTCCACAATCTCGGACAAGGGGAACGGCAAGCTCAGGACTCAGAATAACTGGACACACTTTGATTTCCTATAGGCCACTGGCTTGATCCCCAAATGCAAATTAAACTATTAGTTGTAAGTGGTGGGTCCCAACATGAATATTGACTAAATGGGTCAATGTCACCTGTTAATGACATGAGAGCTGATGAGTCTACCCTCCAGCGAAGCCAACCCAAGGTGAGCCCAGATGTCATGCTGCATTCGCACATCTTTCGGATAGATTATTTTTTTTTGCTAGCATGAAAACAAGCATTAAAGAAAATGAAACAGATAGAACATGACATCTAAATGTACCCCTAGAGATTTATTTCTATAACTTGTGCCATACATGCAAAACAAATGATGGGCGTCAACTCCTATCTCTTTATACACATACATCCCAAATTGAGAAATGATCATTCAGAATATTTCACATTTCTCACCTGATATGAGAATGAATATGGAGAGGCACCATGCTTTTTTAACAGACTAGAACAAAACCTCCACATCGTTAATACAATATAATAAATCTGTTTAAAAGAATAAAAGGGAATAACCACATACTCTTGCTACAAAAACATATAAATCACATTTGAGCTGTAACAGCCCTGCACATGAAATAATCTGTAAATTCAGCTCTCAAAGCTGACTGATTTGTATGTAACACTGCACTGAAAGACTTAAGCAAAGCGAGCCGCTCAACGGCATTCAAATTCTGACAGTATTTTCAGATTTCGAGAGCGTGGTGGTGCGATTATTGTCGGCAGGAGCACGGTGTGTTGGTACACTCAGAGCTTGAACAGCAGTGCAACCAATGACACAGAACAGTGGTACGTCCATCAGCATGGAGACAGAATGATGGCGTGTTTGCTGAGCGCCGGGCTTGATTGGCTAACACAGGGGCCATTCTGATTGGTTGCCTCAAATGCTTTCTGGGCCCAGCAGTGCGGTTAAGAGCCTGGATTACTGAGGTCATTAGGCAGCATTGCCACGGTGACATGATTAGTCAGGTAGCAAAGTCCATTTGTCACCTGCACCAGAAAATTGAGTTAATTCAGCACTACAGGCTAAAGGGACTGTATAATATCAACTTGATTACATCAAGGCAGCTGCAGACCTGACACTTCGCCGAATTTGTCAGCTTTAATCGTTAGAGCCTGTCACAAATCCATCAGGAGCTCAGATAATTAGGGTTCCTCCCTAATGAAGCCAGCAGAGGAACCTTTACCTTTATGTCGAATAATTAAGAAGCCTCTGGTGCCGAGGACAGAATGCGTTTTAATGACTCCCTGTGCTGGTTCCTCCCTCCTCACGTTTTATTTTCTTTTTCTTTCGAGTGTGTTTGTGTGCGGCTGTTTTTTTTTGTGTGTGAATATTTTCACAAATGTGAATAGAATTCAATTAAGTAAACGTAAAAAGAGTATTATCTAAGAGGTAAAATAATAAAAAGTGAAACTGAAGGAAAATAACAGAAAAAAATATCGCAAACCACCTCATGGCAGTGTTTATGCCCCGGCTAACCAGAGGACAGAGGTCCGTGGAAAGGACGCAAACTGAGCATGTCTCTATCTGCGTAGGAGGTTGTGAAAACACAAAACCAAATGAAACCTGGAGCAGCGGAGAGATGCCGCATTCATCGCCGAGTCCTCCCCTGGCTCCTCTCCTCTCTGCTAGAGCTCAAACTCACAGACACAGTCTGTGCTCTACGTGGGAGGCCCGTGTCTATTTCAGAGAAAAGCAAGCAAATAAATACAAATGACTGCAGCAGCCCAACACAGAGAGGGCCACTCCGATCCCACTGCACCAAAACGACCTGAGCCCACAGCCAACGCATGTAAATCACTCAGAGCAAACAATGGCAATGATAGCAACCAAATCGAGGCAAAGTCATCCGTTAAAAGAGGTGGAGCATAACGGAAGAGTGGAGCGTTGGAACGGAGGTAGAAAGTGCTGTTAGCGCAGAGCACAACATTTAAAAAAATACTAAAGGCAGCTTGAATGATCTGGAAGAAGTTTTAGTAAAAACAAATCACCTTGTCAAGTTAAGCGGTTTTTCTTTTTATTCCCTCAATAAATAATTCCTAACATTTTTATTTTGATGGAGAGGGGAAAGTGTCAGGCTATGGGAAAAACGGAAACAATGTGCCTGCCAACTTTTGAATGACCATTAAAGCAAATGATGAACATGCCTGTCAGAATAGAGAAAATTAAATCAATATTCAGCTGAGGTGGAGGGGGCTGATGGCTTGTTTTTGTGGAGGAGCTGCCAGGTCAGATTACCAGGCGCCATCTCACCTCTGTGAGCTTTCGAACTCCCCATGTCAGTCTCGCCATACAGCCAGGGAGACTAAATAATCCCTTCAAAACACCATTTCCCTCCGCTGAACAGAAAGGTAAATGTAAAATAAAGGAATAATAAATGTTATTTAGTGCAAAGGAATGAAACCTCATTTATGTATCGCACTTGTTAGTCGGCCTCAGTTACAGCAGTGTGTCTGGTATGTCGGCTGTTCCCTCATCAGACAAATATCAGGGCCTAATTCTGCAGATCTGTAACTCTGCTGACGCTTGAAGTTGAAAGAGAGCCTTCATTCGGGAGAGAATGGACCTGTTAGTCACAGAGCTTAAATGAGGAAAAAAAAAACTAAGGAACAAAAAGAGGAAAAAAGAAAGCCAAAAGGACTAAGTAGAACTCCCTTAGTACAATACAACAAAACATTTTAAAAATATATGGCTATTTTATGTTTAATCACCCCAAAAGGAATCCAACAGCGTTCATCACAAATCAGAGGTTCACTCTCTTGCTCTTCATGGAAGATTAATTAAAAACTGAAACCAGCTCTCTCTTGTAACATCAAAGAGCACAGGTACATTTCGCATGAATAAATTGAGTTGAGAGGAAAACAGATCTTAGTACAGAGGCCTTGCTCAGTGACATCTACACTCTTAAAAATAAAGGTGCTTCACGATGCAATAGAAGAACCTTTTTATCTAAATGGTTCCATAAAGAACCTTTAACATCTTTGTGGCGAAAGAAGGTTCTTCAGATTACAAAAAGGTAAGAAAGAGATGGTACTTAAAAGAACCTTTGACTGAATTGTTCTTTGTGGAACTAAAAATGGTTCTTCTATGGCATCGCTTGAAGAACCTTTTGAAGCACCTTTATTTTTAAGAGTGCATCAGGGAAGAGATGTTCTCTCTGCTACATTTTGTGCTCTCGACACGCCCCAGCAATCCCTTATCCCCCTTTTCTCTCCCTCCATTTGAATGACGAAAAAAAGGAGTGTATAACCCTGCCGACAACTTCTTTCCTTTCTCTATTTTCCCGCACGACGGGGGCAAAAGTTCTCTTAACAGTGGCTGCGGCCGCACGGCGCATGCGTGTTTCCATGGTGAATGATTTACTGATGTTTATCAGGAATGAATAGATCAAAGGCGGCCACATGACAGACGATCAATCAAGCATCAAATCAAGGATGGCAATCCGCATCTAAATAGACGAACTGGAGCACTTTGAAACTACATTTTCACTCGACTATATAGGCCACGGTGGAAGTTTTAATTTGGCACAACTTCAAAAAAAAAGTTACTCACGCGTTCTTTTTTTACGAGCAAATCGAATGCATTCTGAGGGAAATTACATTCTTTGAAAGTTAAAAGAGAAATAAAATATTTTTAATTAATATTTGGATTAAGCATTTCAAACAACACAATAATTAAGTGCAAGTAATTGTAAGTGTTCAGTTTTTTTCCTCCCTATGCACTATGTTTATTAGTAAACAAACCATGCATGCACCGCTTACCTGAAGATCGCCTCGGCGCTTGCTGCTTTCTCCGCGGCATGCTGTCGTCCTACCCTCCACTTGACTTCTCATACAGAATCAAAATGCCAGTGACGGAGAAAAAGAATTAATAATAAAAAAAATGTCATAAAGCATGTATTAACACGCTCCTCTTCTCTTCAGTCAGCTTTTTTATTCCTCCTCTTAAAGTCACTTTGAGCCGATGCAGAGTCTAAGAGGGGTCAATAGGTCTTGAGAGGTTGTAGATGTTTTTACAGACTAAAAACGTCTGTAAATTAAAAAAAAAAAAAAGTAGGTGTATCTGGCCGACACGTTTAATAATTATAAGTCATAGCATGATGGCCAAGAGCTCAGATACATCTCCCCGTCCATGTCTAACGGTGCAGAAACACTCAGGGGGGAAAACCCCGCTTCCTTAGGTTCTCCTTAGATTACGGCAATAGTTTGTAGCAAAACGGAAGAAACTTCCAGTTATGGAGAGCCCGTCCAACAGTATTTCCGTCCTCTCGTTCGGTGAAAAGCCTAAAAACGGGACAAAACCAAAGAAAGAGACAGGCAGACAGGAGACAGTTAATGTCAGTCACAAATGGGGCTCGAGCTCAGTGCGCATTTTCAACGGACTAAATTCCCCACGCGCGCAGTGGAGTCTCTGCTCGTGCTCCTCCCGAGATTCACCAAACACACTGTCCGTCCATACTCAGGCAAACATGTGGACAGTTGATTCGGGCGAGCGTGATGCGTTTACTACAGAGCGATATATAAACAAAAAAAAACACACACACACACACTCGCAACGAACGTGAACTAATTACTCTTTAAAAAAAAAACTCCAGGGAGCGAAGCGGTGTTCTCGGTCTCGCGGCTCTTCGCTGGAATATGTATCGCGCGGTCAGGATGCGTGAGCGGTTCAGACAGTCTCAACTGATAGACAGACACATCGAGTTGCCTTTCCTGCCTCTCTCTCTTTACTCCACCCCTCCGGAGCGTCACTCTGACAGTGAAAACCCACCTGTCAATCTTTTGAATGGTTCTGTTTTCTCCCTCCCCACAAAACCAGGAGCGTCTGAAAGACGACGAACTGCCTTTTTGGAGAAGACATCACGTGTCTGGATGTTGTTCATTCACACGAATATACTCAGTATGCGGTTTTATTAAATAAAACAACAACAGTGGGATTAAAAATGAGCTATGGTACTGTTCTTGTAGTTAATGCAGTGTTCTCGTCGTCATCGTGAAAATAAAATAAGTTTGACGTCACGCGCAAACATTCAAACGCATAAAGGAGGGAGAGTCCGCTGTAAACATTTCATTTTATTTCCATGCATATAACAACATTTCTTTAATCCTTTCACTGTCTTTTTTCCCTTTTTGTTTATGTCTCGCGCACGTTTGCCGGGGCGAACACCACTGCGAACTATCCACGCGTTCAAACGCTAAAAGGAAATGATTTGCGACCTTTTTTCCATCGCCGAAAAAAAGACAGTTGGAAGTTACAGATTGATTCGTTACACCTTACTAGGAAGTGAACACTTTGCACGGGAAGGGGAGGGACTCCTGGAACAAGTTGAGTATGACCGTAACAAGCCCCTCTACAACGCTTACACATTACTTATTCATCAATTGCAAAACATCCACAAATTAAATAACGAGTCCACGGCGTTAGACATTTCGGATCCTATTAGGTTAAGACCCGTAATAAATCCACCGCATATCTGCTCTTCAGCAGCTGCTTTGTTGACACCGGCGAACCTGGCTGGCACCTCCCAAAATCACACTTAAATCTCAACTTTGTTTTTGTCTTTATACCAGCGTTGACGCAATGTCCACTCTTTCTGTAAGTTGGCGAGTGGGTGGGTGCGTTTTTTTTAAAGTCGCTCGGAAGGGGAACGCGAGAAATCCGAGTGATTGTTTGAGGTGGCCTCGGCTCGCTCCGGTCGCCTGATGTTTCTAACGGATTTTAAGGTTCTTCGTCGCGCGGGGATTCTGCTGCGATTTCAGAGGATCATTCAGCGAGAGCTTCGCCTTGCATATCGCATCCCGGTGAGTGTACACATTTGTTAGTATAGTGTAAACGTACGAACAAGCCAGGCTAGGATATTACACACCACCATCACCACCGCCGCCAAAAAGCGTTGATATTTCTGCACGCGACGTTTAAATCATGTCCTTACCTTTGACGGTGCTGCGCATCCTTGAGCTATTGCCAGTTGCGATCCAACTGATCATTTATGCTGTACGCCTGTCGGTAGGGGCTAATAATGTGGAAATATGTCCAAGTTCCGCCCCAACATCTGTCCATCTATCCATCCTCGCGACTACCTCGATCAGCCTGTCGCTGTTGATGGCTCTTACGTCACCAATCTCCCATCAGAAAGTCATCGGGCTCCAAGAAGCCGAGGTTTCTCCCGCTGTAGGGCAGGAGTATCGCTGGGTTCAAATGCTACCGTTTCCCGAGATTATCGCGTGTTAAACAGCAGATCTCTCTCGGTCGCGGTGCAAGACAACGGCACAATGATAAGTAGCTTGTCATTTTCAAATAAACGTGCGATTTCGGTGTATTTTCTAACAATCCAATTCTTTTCAACTTTTGTTAGATTGAATTTTTATAACACTGATATTAATAATGAATAGTATATTTATTGTTCTTATTATTATTGCCGTGAAAAAAAAAATCACATTTAAAAACATTCGAGAAAGAAGCTCTTCTCTGTTCTTCCACTTTTCTTAAACCGTTGCTCACTGTGCAGCTGTCCCATTGAATTTCATTTGCATTCTCCAGAAATGAATGCTTTGTGGTGTTTTTTTTTCTTTCGTGTTATTCATATCATTGCGCATTATTAAGTCTATCCTAACAGACTTTAAAGTCAGTGACTTTTTTTCTGTTTTTGCTTGGAGCAGTGTCTTCGAGAAATATTTTTTGGTATTTAGCAGATGAAGTTCCTTTCAAGGTGTTAGTGTGCACTTAAAAGGCATTTCATGTTGTATATAACAGTGCCTGTGTGAAACATGTATTAAGCAACAACGATATGAATTTACAAAATAAACCCCAAAATAATTACATATTAAATATATATCTTGTTCATTTGTAACAATAATCTGACTGTAACATTAACACTGTAATGTAAAGTGTAAACAAAAAACAGGCATTAAAAAAAATCCATGCTGGGTTTCTTATCGTTCACCAAATCCAGACAGAGTGTCTTGGCATAGTGAATTATCCACAGCTGTGCTCATTGTATGCTGATGAACTGCTACAAGCCTGTAGAAATAATTTTAGATTAATAGATATACAAATAGTTACAGTATTTTTATTGATGTGTTAGAGAATTGTAATGGTCACATCTTTTTCTACCACCTAATGAAAAATGCGTAAAACAAACCGTTATTTATGCACTTTGTATTTTATTAATATGTGCCAGCACAAATCAGTGGCAATGCAAATTTTGGTAGTGAGCATTAGTTAGTGTTGACAGTTCGGTGTATGCTTGTGTGTGTGTGTGTGTTTTGGGAATGGTTATCCATATATAATATATAAATGTTTGTGTGTACCTATCATTTTATTCAGTGTAGTACATCTTATTATTTTGTAAAAGGCCATGCTTGAAGGTAAGCCATGCAAGCACAAGCATAAACCTCAAGATGCAATGCCAACACACTTTGAAAGGTTCTTGTAGAGCCTGAACTGTGCCATTTTCAGCTCTACAGTCCTAGTTAAATCTCTAATAGGAGAAATGTTCATGTTTGTCTTTCCTGCATAAGTTCTGTAGTTTCTTATTAAATTAATGACTCGAGATGATTGAAAAAATGAGAGCATTTAATCATCAGTGAATTGTCCTTCAATGTAAGTCCTCACCCACAACATGCATTTATAAGTAATACATATTTACATTTTTAATTTATCAATTTAATGTATTTTAAGAGAGCAGCATCACACTGAGGGATTATATACTTTATGGCTTTTATTGCGTTATATGATGTTTTAAACTGATTCTCTATCACTGTTTTTATGTGTGGATACTTTATAATGACTGACAGCAAATGGATTTGGTTCATCTCCCTTATGCTATGAAAAATAACCTCAGATTTATACGCTTTCCGTCTGATCGGCTATTTACTGCAGATGTTAAGATGACCCTATTTGCATTAAAATGCCAGAACATGCTATAATGCACATTATATGTTGTAGAAATTCTTCATGTTTTAATATTACTTAAAGGATCGCAGACGGATGTTACAAGACTGGAACTAAAAAAGCGAGGGAGATTTGAGGTGATAGTCTTTGAAGTAGTTTTTTTTATATGTAGCATGTCATATCACATCAGCAAATTATGATCCAAATTGCTCGCACGCTACACGAGGCGGAATGCCGTCATACGTGTTCACAGAAATGTATGGTGAGATCTGAAGGTTTATATACAATAACATAGCATGCTGTCTCTGCAGTATTTTTAAATAGAGAAACTCTATAGCCTGTCAATGATAATGTTTTTGACAAAAAAGGTGTTTTTATATATATATATATATATATATGCATGCATGTCAATGGTGATGTAAACAGTCTATGGAGCCAAATAAAAGCACATTTACAAGAATGGATAACAATTTCCAAAAAAAATTCTAACATAAAAAACTAACACATCTTATGCAAATATGTGTATGTCAAGTAATGTTTTGTTTTTTAATAATTATGTTTTTCACAAAAAATCAGCAGACAAGATAAATACCAATTACAAGATACTGCATTTTTCAGCAACATATCTCCCCCGTGGGGTTACAGAAATAGCTTTGTGACTCTTGTGAAAAAGTATTCTAACATTGCATTTGACTCCGATGTATTGATTATGCTTCCAAAATGTTGTTCTTGTCTTGTAGGTGATGTTGCCATTCTCCAAAAAGAACAATATTGCAGGTCAGAGGTCTGCAACACTTGTATTTATAATAATTGAATATAATTATTTTTATTGTAAAGC
The DNA here is from genome assembly GCF_001515645.1 of Sinocyclocheilus grahami. NCBI lineage: Eukaryota > Metazoa > Chordata > Actinopteri > Cypriniformes > Cyprinidae > Sinocyclocheilus > Sinocyclocheilus grahami. Next base: position 756,436 of record NW_015505353.1, read on the forward strand.
TGTACACTGTTCACAATTGTACATGAAGCCATCCAGTTATTGATAGCGATGATCGTTTGGGTATTAATCTCAGTACTGCTAAAATTATAACTGTGCACTTAAAAGCGGCAACCCAAATAGTAGTAATAATACACCACATCGGCTGTGCGGTGTAACCTTACGTCTGTGATCATGATCAAAGCCATTTCACATGCCACCACTGCAATTATGTTTATTAAAACTAATATTACAACATCTCTGCATTCACTTTTAGGAAATGTATACAGTATTACACTTCTAGGTCTCGATCGCTGGATCAGCTGTTGTTGCTACTGATTCTTGAGCTTTTTGTTATATTGCTAATAATGACCTTTTGTTTTTACATTTTACTGTATTAATACAATACATATTACACAATTAAATTTTTATTATTTAAATAATTGTTCATTTTAGTGTTTGAAATAAAATAGAAACAATTTGCTGATTCATTTATTTGCTGTTTTTATGTATACAATCATGTAAATAAAGGATAGTGGACAAAGTTATGGTGTCTTTGGTATCATTTGGAATTATATATGAAATGTATTTTTTATTAATTCATGGAAAGATGATGGTATTAAAAAAAACTCAAAAGAGAGTGAGCAAGTTTTATATGACTCAAGTCAGAAATCTATTTTATCACATTTATTCCTTCATAGGGATTTTTTCTTTTGTCATGAAAGCAGGAGACACTTCTCACACTGAAGAGATCTGAAGCTCTTGATAAAAACAATTTTATACAATATAAAAACTTCCACCTTCAATCAACGACTGGGTCAAATGAATTCTGTACAGTCACTGACAGGCAAAAACTAAGAATATATAATACAAAAAATAATAAAGAGAAGGATTTTACTGGGAAGAATATCTTGAAATCCATCAGATAAGGCAGGGTAATTAAAATGTCACCTTTCTCTGGAGGAAGGAGGCCCATCACACAGCCTTACGTAACTCGTTACTTTTGTACTTTCACTAAATGCTGATCACAAAACTTATTTGACTTGAGAATCTGACATGTGGTGGAATCCCTCTATTTTAGTCTTCCCCCCTTCAAATAATAGAGAAAAATGTTTTTGTCTTGATTGACAATTCATGAAAAATAATGACTTTTGAGAAATGTGATTTAGGGATTCTTTTTTTTTTATATATAGTTTGAAATGTTTATTCATTGTAAACTAAGAAAATCCTATTGCTATACAGCTAAATGCATTAAAGTGTTTTAAAGTTTAAATGCAATCCAAACAGATTGTCTGTATATATTTAGTTGCACAATAGGGATCTGAAATGAAAACAATCTTAAATAGATGTAGTTTTATTCATATATGTATGTATGCAACAAGTCATGCACATGAAAATCAATGACTGATACGTGTTAGGAACGACTGGATCAGTATGTAGTTGGACCTTTCAGGTTTCTTCAAGCAGATTTTCATGCTCTGTGTGAATGCGGCTGGTTATTACCTCATAAACGTCTCTTCCTGCTCCGCTGCACCTCCACGCTCAGGAGGGGCTTCCATTCCTCGATCCTCCCCTCCAAACCCTGTGTGTTTCAGCAGGAGTTAAGTGACACATTTCACATTTCAAAATACCATCCTCCAACATGAATCCCGCTGCCTGCCATACCACCTCTTTTGTTTTCTTTGACACGTGCGGTCTTCTTCCAATTAGCATTTTTCAGCCATTAAAGAGGAGAGAGGAGTGCCGAAATGTTTTCCCGTTTCATTACCACTGACTGCACCTCTTTGATTGGTTGCAAAGGGAAATGTTCTGTAAAAACATCATTTTCCGCAGAAGCTCGGAAAGAGAGTGGCCAGAAAGCGTGGTGCAGATAAACTCCCAGAGTTATATTTAAGCATATAGGATTACTGGAAATATCTCTCTCAGCGTTTTATTGACTGGATGAATTGTTATTAAAAGTGAAAGAAACAGCGCAAAGATCGAGATGAGAAATGAAAGCTACACACCGTGATTTATATTCGGTTTTTAAATAGGATTTTTCTTGTCATTAAATAATATAGCAGCGCAGTTCTGTCGTTTTAATTTATTTGTTTGTTTGCTTGCTTCCTGGTCTTATTTTAATCTTGAAAATGTGAAGATAGTGAACAGTTTTGAACGATACCGGAATGAAAAAAAGAAACATTTGGTTCTTTCATTCTTCTGCACCGTAATTATTAAGATGTAACCATTTTAGATCAAAGATATGTATATGAGGTGCCTTTGATAATGTATGGTTTTTAAGAGAAACAAAATAGGATGTATTTTTTTTTCTTCAGTCAAACTCGTAGCCTGAGGGTTTCCGTTAGAGAGAGATCTCTCCTCACTACTGATGCAACAAAGAGAAAAACAGCCCCCTAAAGCTGCTCCGAGTGCTCTACTTCTGACGCTTAGTTGAAATGTGTTTGTTTTTATAAAAGATCTAAAAGCATTAATAAGAACAACAAGAAATGTTTTCCTCTTTTCTCCATTGACCAGCTAAAATATCCCATACGATGCCAAACTGTTATATGATAACACGGCATTCAAATGGGTTTTTTTTTTTTTACTAGAAAGACATGGGGGAAACTATCTTTAGAGTCTTAGTAAAATGATATGATAAATACAACCAGAAAAATTTGCCTAGCGAACGCAGCCAAATCCTGCCATTTGTGTTTATTTTAGTGGATATGTCTGCCTTTCAAAACACAATTCAGTAGTCAGGGGGTGTTTATATAGGGGCTTTTGGTTTATGTAACACTGAGGAGGCTCTGTACGCACCATTTCAGTCCACCCATCTCCCACTCTGAACGTCCCTACACTCTCTTAGGCAGAAATAGTTTGATTCACACAAACGGCTCTATAGAGTTTCACTGCCTTTGATCCAGGTGTTGAACCAGGCCAGGTTTTCCAGCCCTACGTTGTCCCTCCACACCCTGGCAGGAGCCTGAACGCCGCCCCTGTCTTCCCAAAAGCCTCGGCTGGCTCTGGCTGGCCTCTGCAGCGGCATCGACTGATGACGCCAGCCTCAAAGCCATATCAGCAAATCAGACGTATACGGACCTGCTCCACCCCAAAACTACCCTGCAAACGTTCACACGAAGCACATCTTTCTCAATGAGAGCTTTTTTTGTTCCCCAAATACTGGCCAGGTCACAAGCCTGAGATTTTCCTACATTTTTCTCTTTCTTCGAGGTCTCGTCAACTGAAATTCTCCTTCATTCATTCCTGCTTTAATACAAATACACACACATATACAGAAGTTTCATGCCCATTTCAAGGCACTTAAAAGCAAGTAAAAAAAATAAATATAAAAAATACATAAATATGATATATTAAATATAACACACTGTATGTATGTATATATATATATATATATATATATATATATACACACACAATACATAATTAACTTTGTAATAATTGATAAATATACATTACAATAAATGTTGATTATTAATTGTTAAATATGTATTTCTACTGTATTTTAATATTATTGTTTTTACTGTTTTAATAAATGAATACAATAACTATACATATGATGTACATAATATATAATACAACAATAAACTATATATAATATATATTATGTACTATATATATTTATTGGGACTTTTTGAATGATAACCAGCTCATTAGTCATCTATACCTATATCTATGTAATTCTATTTATTGAGGGGTTTTTTTAATGAAAACTGGCTCATGAAACTCATGTATATCTATAATTTTTTTATTTTTATATTCATTTATAATTTTTATATAGTAAATATTCTGAATTTGCATTTATAATCCACTATATTTGTTTATACAAATTTACTCAATTATTTTGCAGTCTTCCCCTTAGTAAAAAAAAAATAAATAAATAAAAAAGGTACATGACGTCCCTGGACATATACACACAATTCTGACCTAATTGCTCAATCTTACTAAACTAATTAATCACAGTAGCCTAATCACAGTGACAAGGTTGGCTGGGTGACATTCTCCAAAATCTCCATTTTTATTTTTTCAGTCAGTCCCACATGATCTCCTTCGCTCTCTGTTGCCCCACTCATTCCGATCTTTTCTCAAGGTTAACAGGTAGAAAGTGTTTGGAGTGGGCAAAGAAGGAGGCGTCTGTCTGGACTGCATTAATCAGAGAGAATGACAAAACCATATCTGTGACGACAACGACGGCTCAGCTGCCTGCCATCGCCTGTAACGGAGGAGGAGGAGGATAACTTTATTAATCAACATCTCTTGATTAATTGTTATAAAGTGTCATCCATAAATTTTCCTTCGATTTAATAATTCTTGTGGAAGACTTAACAATCTCCCTCGTGATTTGAGTTTTATTGAGGGCTGTACCGAGCGAGGTGCGCTGACATAAATAGCATCTCAGTGGCCAGTCTCCTCTTCACTGACAGATATGAAATACAATTATCAGTGTGATCTGTTTAAAAATTCATCATCAGCCTACTGTCTACAGAGGAAACACACTCACTCGCTCTCAATCTTCTGCTTTCTCACTGTCTCTTCTTCATGTACACATACACACGCACACGTAGAGCGTATATGTAGAGGGGTCATAACTGATAAGCTGTTCTATCCATTTTAAATTTCATTGTTTTTGCTCTCCCTCCAGCTCATTAAGTTATTTTAACTGTGGATATTGTATTATGTGCTCTGGTGCGGCCCCCCTTTATATTAAAACATAAATCACGGGATAATCAATCAGTAAATGACAATGCGGAGGTAAATCGCTGCTATCATTGGTCCCACACAGAATATCATTAATATGACTCTTATCAGAGATGAAACAGCCAAACACACTCAAAACGACTCCACATATGGCACACAATCCATTTTTTAAAGGGACCTCATCCTAACCATACATTTTCAACCCTTTTCATGTTAAGCTTCAAATACATACTTAGGAGCTGTTCACACAAGACATGTTCTTGAGTTCAAGAAGGTAGGCGTCTCAAGATGTGTTTATTTAAGTTGAACTCATTTTAACTTGGACACGCCTTAAAAATGCGGCGTAAAATGCTGAAAAAACATGTTGAAATGGTAAAGGATATTTATGTAATACATGTTTCCATAGAAAAATAAAATAGCGCAGATATTAGGGCTAGGTATTAATACAGATTTCCTGATTTGATCTGCTTCTGATTCACAGCTTTCAATTCAAATATACTATTTTGACATATACATGTTTCAATTATAATATCTGTGTTGCTTACGTATGAAACAAACTTTTAACTTGGTAAAATACAAAAACATTATACAATATATAAAACATGTATATATGTATATATATATATATATAATGCTTTTGGTTGCTTGTTATATTTGGTTGTGGTTGATTTTTATATTTATTAAACAAATAATATGAATATAACTGTTATTTTTTTATACTTATTATTTTTTATACTATAATTTATCCTTTTCCATTATCCTCTTCCATTTCCATTTCTTTATCCTCTTCCATTTTTTTTATACTAAAATTATATATAATTAAGGACTCTTTTTAAATGATTCATTAAAACAACCGCTCATAAGACTCAATTATAATGTCCCTTTTGCTTACGTACGAAACAAATTCAGGAAACCTTTTAATTTGGTACATTACAACAATTTCCTATACATGTTATTATAGCCTATATATAATTTCTTATTATTAATGTCTTATATTTAAATCATAAAACTACACATATTTCAGGAGTCTCTGTGAATGATTCATTAAAGGGGTCATATGATGTTGCTAAAAAGAACATTATTTTGTGTATTTGGTGTAATGAAATGTGTTTATGCGGTTTAAGGTTCAAAAAACACATTTCCTTCTACATACTGTACATTATTGCTTCTCCTCTATGCCCTGCTCGATTTTTACAAAGCTCATCGGTCTGAAAAGCGAGGTGTGCTCTGATTGGCCAGCTATCCAGTGCGTTGTGATTGGCTGAACACCTCAAGCGTGTGACGGAAATGTTATGCCCCTTACCATATTTTGATGCCCTGTCCGGCCGAAGCGACGAGACAAAAACATTAAAACCTATTATAAACGAGGCATTTGTTGCATCCAGTGGGGACATAATTACAGATTATAATGACTTATACTGTCTTTTTACGCGTTGCATCGCGCTGCGTAAACATAAAACCATGTCTGCATTTGTGATCGGAGAAATGACAAACAACAAGCGCTACTCTACACTGCTCAAAACTCGCGTTTGAATCATCAGTGGCAAATCTTTTAAATCTAAAAAACTTACTTAAAGACTGTGAGTCAGAACAGCCGGCATTGTAGTCTACTCTACCAGGATCAGGAAACACTCCTCTATAAAATGTGCTGCACACATCTGAATATTTGGGTTGAACTGTTCTGGAACAGTGTTGTAAATACAACTTAACCACTGATTTCTAGTCGTGTCCTCTTTTGGAAGACCAAACCAAATAGTTTCGCTTTCACAACGAAACACAAGGTGGGCTAGAGTGAGCGGCGGCGGGTGGGCTTGAGATCGGCGCGGCCGGCGGGCTTGCGGCAACCACATGTGACGACCCCGGTATAATCATAGTCTGTCACTTACACCTTACAATTGCAATAGTATAACATTAAGTCAACATAAAATCTTATCTGAACTTATTTGCTTTTAATAATAAACTTGTGTGTTCTTGAATGATATATTACTGTACATTATTCTAAAGAAAAAATCTTCATAAAAAAATCATTTTAATTTATACATTCATTCTTTAAAATTTTTTTTACCTTTTTTGTGTCAAATAGTGAATTTTCACAATCCAACATCATCCAACATCCCGTTTTCCTCTGAAATATGCCACATTTTTGAAGTGTAATGATTAGTTATTAAGTATCTTTCAAAATACCGCAGTCTCGACAGCTGCTACTACTGTAAATTCATATTAAATTCACACGGGCTCCCATTTAAATAGTTTAAGAAGCCTTTCCATAAACTTTTTCAATGACTGTAGTTGCTAATATTGATTTACCACAGGTTTAATATAAAAACAAGAACTGTAATACTGGTAACTATAGTATTTTTTGGAAACTATGGTAACCATGGTGAATTTTTGTAAGCCGGCGAAGACGGCTCTGTCCTCAGCAGACTGCTGGTTGCCAATTAACCAGTGAAAGGGTGCGTCCACACCCACCTCAACTGGCAGCGGCCCAATTTACAACCGCCGTGTCACCGCATGTCTGTAAGTGGGCTGATCTACACGTGTCACGGCTGAAGCTTGCAGTCTGCCGAGACCGTGGATGGACAGGTAGTGCCAACCCCACCTCAGCCGGCCCCCCTCCTCCATCTCTCTCTCCCGCTCTCTTCCTCTGCTGATCAAGGACACACCTATCAGCATGAGCGCAGAGAGGGGCCATCCATCAGGGCAGATGGGTAATAGAAACACTGTGTGACAATGGTCATCAGCGTCGAAAACAACAGCCTATAAACATCCAGTGACACGTGCTCCAGAGTAGGAGGTGGAGGAGCGGGGGTGGTAAAACCAGGAATTCAGACAGGCAGAGAGACAGCATGAAAGATTATGGAAGAAGAGATGGAGAAATGATTTAGAAACGGAGGGCAGGTAACAGAAATGCATTTGTGTGTGCCAGCGCATTGCAAAGTCCAACGCAAACAAAGCCAAGGTCCGTCGTCAAGCCGTGACTGTTTATTTCACAAACCAGACAGAGAGTAACAAATTGACAGAAGTGATTAAATGGGAAAGGAGATGATGAAGAGAAGCGATCATACGGCAGATCTGAGGCCTTCGGTAAAACACCCGTTCTGTCCTCTTTCAAAGGTAAAATCTTTGCAAAATCGCCACCACTCTTTTGCCACTCAAATGCCACGACTTTTGCCACTCAAATGCTTTTATTTATTTACCTCGGCATATATTTATTTCATTCTTCCATTTGCCAAATAAAGACTAATTAGAGGAGTAGAGACGTTTGGAAATAGGAAGCCTGCCTCACATGGTGGGATTTTTTTTCTTCCTCTTTTCAAATTTTTTTGTCAGCTTTTTTCTCCCCCCCCCATCAGTTTAATTAGCCAACATTTGTCTCAGTTTTCCTGAGCAGCGTTTGTTTATCCTAGTGTCACATCTGACATTGGCCAATTAGTGCAGTGAAATTGTTTAGCCTCAATAGCACAAGCAGTGGAAAACACTCCCGAGATGTTTCCTCCGAGCTCATTTGGGGAAAGCGAAAAGGGACGTCAGAGTATTTCGGTTGATTATGAAGAATCATGACCACATGGGGGTTTTGATATTGGGTAATGTTTGGGAAGATGTTAATTGTTGTGTGACAGCAGTGAAATATGGATAGTGTTCAGGCAGAAAGTCCTTTCTTAATATAATAATTCTTGAATTATTAACATTTTAAAAATGTGAAAGATTATTTGTTCATTATATAATCATAGTCTGTCACTTACACCTTACAATTGCAATAGTATAACGTTAAGTCAACATAAAATCTTATCTGAACTTATTTGCTTTTAATAATAAACTTGTGTGTTCTTGAATGATATATTACTGTACATTATTCTAAAGAAAAAATCTTCATAAAAAAATCATTTTAATTGATACATTCATTCTTTTAAATTTTTTTTACCTTTTTTGTGTCAAATAGTGAATTTTCACAATCCAACATCATCCAACATCCCGTTTTCCTCTGAAATATGCCACATTTTTGAAGTGTAATGGTTAGTTATTAAGTATCTTTACAAATACCGCAGTCTCGACAGCTGCTACTACTGTAAATTCATATTAAATTCACACAGGCTCCCATTTAAATAGTTTAAGAAGCCTTTCCATAAACTTTTTCAATGACTGTAGTTGCTAATATTGATTTACCACAGGTTTAATATAAAAACAAGAACTGTAATACTGGTAACTATAGTATTTTTTGGAAACTATGGTAACCATGGTGAATTTTTGTAAGCGTAGGCTGTACTTGGCTATATACTGAAACTGACAAACTGCCATATGTACTACATAAAGAGAAAACAAAGCAGCAAACATACATACTTTCTATTTAGTAGTACATGTTTCAGATGCTCTCTTGCTATCTACAGGGCTCTCTAGGAAGAGATCGCAAACACACACACACACACACACACACACACACACACATATAGTTTTGTGTACTTTAAAAAAATTTACATATATTGGATGTAATGTCACATCCAATTTATGCAGCCTTCTCTTTGGTGTATTATTATATCTATTATTGTTTATTATTATTATTGTGCCTAACTATCTCTCTACTACATTACATCAAAATGCCACTTCCTCTTACAGCACCCTGAAATAGTTATATAACACACAAAAGGATGACTTTGATGTGTCAAGTTGGCAAGGGGGCTTCGAGTTAAGACGTTAAGATACGTCGAGTAGTTCACACTACACAGAGCACAGATTCAATTTAACACTTCCTCCGTGCCACCAGAAAGCACGAGCGAGGCGTTTTAAGCCGCAGACTCCCAAACAGCGGCCGACACTTCCTCTCCAGCCTGCAGTCTATCTTATCTATCTTTCTCATCTGTATCATCCTCGTCTGACTGGAACAAAGACAAGCAGCATCGCTGAAGTGACACTGACAGCTTTGCAGGGGAAGAGTGAGGCTGCTCTGTGGGGAGAACTGGGAAAGTGTGCAGCCTGTGGTGGAAGGGAGACGCCAGCGTATCTTTCATGCCGCCCTCAGCCTTTAGCTCCGGGCTCCCACTCGGAATCACACACACTCATGTCACCCTAAGGCAGCAGTCTCAAACACTTAGACTCAAACCCAGAGGTGTTTATGGAACTCTACTGCTCAGCCCAGTGTCTTGCTCATTCAATCCCAGCGACTGGCAGTCTGACTGCTGGCTCGGTTGGTGAGGTCTAATTATGTGTAGACACACTGATATGTTATATGTTATATGTAGCGCTCACACATACATAGCCACAAATAGACAAACATATAAGGCACACATGTTCCTAGAGCTAGTGAGCTGTCACGCTGCATACTGCCTACATAGGCAGCTGCCTTCTAAGACAGCATCCTAACTTACTAATTGGGAACGCTCTAAATTGGTAGTGCAACACAAATAGCATGCCCCCTAACTGTTTTTAATGGAGTTTTCCATTAGCATTGGCTCAAATCGTAGAGCCATGGTGCTAGCAACGTCAAGGTTGTGGATTTGATCCCGGAGGAAGGAGTGGAGCGATATTGCATACCTTAAATACAAATCACTTAGTAAATAATTGTCAATTAGCATGTTGCTAAGCTAACCATGCACATGACTACTGGGTAAAATAATTCCTTTTTTTGTATAACTATATATATATATTTTTTAAATGAATTCTGAGTAAAATAATCTATTAAATAGTAATGTGTTAAAGTAGGGGTTTAAGTAGAGTTGTTCTTCAAGTTACTTAAGTATATAAATGTCAATTAGCATGTTAACAAAAACAATTAAAAAGTATTTTCATTAATTAAAACAGAGCCTAAATGAAATAAAATATAAATATTAGATGAAAAACTTAAAGAAACTTAAAAAAAATGTTGACTTGGAAACTAATTGAAAAGATTATGTTTACATACTAAAATTACTAAAAGTAAAAACTTGTGAAAAGTTAAAAACTTACTAAAAGTAAAACTGAAAAAAAAAATACATTAAACTACATTGAAATATTAAAAAAACACAAAAGCACATAAAATTACTAAAACTAAAGTTAAAGTGAAAACATGAAACCCGAAAACATAAAACTAAAAGCTATTTTAAAATATTAATAATACTAATAGTATATAAGTACACTCTTAAAAATAAAGGTGCTTCAAAAGGTTCTTCAAGCGATGCCATAGAAGAACCATTTTTGGTTCCACAAAGAACAATTCAGTCAAAGGTTCTTTAAAGAACCATCTCTTTCTTACCTTTTTATAATCTCAAGAACCTTCTTTTGCTCCAAAGAACCTTTTGTGAAACAGAAAGCTTCTTCAGATGTTAAAGGTTCTTTATGGAACCATTTAGACAAAAAAGGTTCTTCTACGGCATTGTGAAGCACCTTTATTTTTAAGAGTGTAGTACTAAAGTAACACTGATATAATTAGATTTTTTTCTCACCTTGACTTTATTTTTTAACTGAGCTCATTGCAATGCATTCTGGGATTGTCTTCTCTGTGAAGAATACATATAATTTGGCCAACATGAGGTATCCTAAGCATATCTCTAGGTTGTATAAATACAAATATGGGGCCACATGAATTTTGAAACACACAGAAACGCACACATATATATTTACAGAAACAAGCGCACACACCCACCCACTCACAGACAGACACCGTAGAAGAGCAGATTTCACAGCCAGGCAGCAGATGCTGCCGCACATGTGTCAATGTGCAGAAATGTCAGATATTAAAATGTTGTGACTCTCAGGGGGATCGGAGGGTATAATTTTGTCACCGTTTCATTATGACTGTGAGATTGTAATTGTTGTGGTTTACCTGACATGAGTTTGGCGGCATATGTGTATATTTGTGTGTTTTCTTGTTCACACAATCGTGACTTTGAAACGGGGGGAGGCGATTATGGCAGGCGGGTGGTGGAGGAGGAGTGGGGGGGATCGCTGGATACAGGGTTCAGATGGATCAGCGCGCCCGTGCCGGGGTTTGAGTCGGCAGTGGGCAGATGGACCGCTGACACTGGCACAAGGAGAAAGCATAAAGTCGAGTAGACAGGAGGAAAAAACGATAGAGTCAAAAAATACATCATCATCATCCTCACTGACACTCTGTTGGTCTTGACCTTAACAGGCTGGAGTGTTGTCAGACGCAGACAGCAAGGCCTGATGGGAGAGTTAGGCATGTCTGCGGGGCGCAGGGCTTCATTCGGATGTAGGGGCTGCGCTGCATCTAAACATGCCTCGGCTCATGCACAAATTGTTATATAATTATGTTATGTTATTTAATCCAACCACTGCCGGGCCATTATTAAATATTTTAGAAGACTATGATCACATTGCCTCCACATTCACTGAGTTTTACACAATTTCATTGAATATTTTTGTCACTTTCTGATGGTTTTAACCTGTAGCATCCATTTTACGAGATAAAACAGTTTTGCTCCAAACACTAAAAGGTTTTGTCTGCCAACCTAAAAAATATGCTTTACAACATTACTCATTTTATACATACATACATATCTCTCCTTTTAAGTTTTGATGAATTAATAAATAAAACATTTAAAAGTGAAAAAAAAAAAGTTTTGGGGTTGATAAGATTGTTCAGTATTTTTAAAAAAGAAGTATCTTATGCTGACCAAGGCTGCTTTTATTTGACCAACAATACAGTAAAAACAGTAATATTGTGAATTATTATTACAATTTAAAATAACTGTTTTCTATTTTATACATTTTAAAACAGATTCCTGTTATGGCAAAGCTGAATTTTCAGCATCATTACTCCAGTCTTCAGTGTCACCTGATCCTTCGGAAATCATTATAATATGTGATTTACTTAATGTGGTTAATGTTGAAAACAGTTGTGCTGCTTAATATTTTTGTGGAAATCATGATACAGTCTATGAAGAACATAAAAAACATTATTTCAAAGAGATTTTTTGTAACAATGTAAAAGTCTTTACTGTCACTTTTGATTCATTTAATGCATCAATTCTAAATAAAAATATTAATCACTTAAAGGGTTAGTTCGCCCAAAAATTTAAATTAGCTTGTGTTTTACTTACCCTCGAAGCATCCTAGGTGTATATGACTTTCTTCTTTCAGATGAATCCAGTCAGAGTTATAAAAAAAATTTCTTTGATCTTTCAAGCTGTTTAATGGCACTCAGCGGGTGTTGCAGTTAAACAGTCCACAAGTCGTCAAATAAAGCGCGCGCATTCATAATAAAACGTGCCACAGACGGCTCCGGGGGATGAATGAAGGCCCCTTGTAGCGAATCCATGAGTTTTTGTAAGAAAAATATCCATATTTCAAACGTAATAAACACTTTTCTCTCACTTCTGCTGACTGTCATCCACTGAAGCAGTTCTGGCGGATGACGTAAGACGCGTTGCGTGATTAATGACGAATGCGGCGAGAGAACAAAACAAAACGCCGGTCACGAATTAGAAGTACAAACCGAAGATTTGCAAAGAAAAATGTCGAAGGATTTTGATATAAACCAAGAGGAGACTGGTTTTCCTTTGCTAAAGTAAGTAAACTTTGCTTCCTTTGCTCCTATTAAACAAACTCGCAAGACTAGAATATCTCAGAGGCGCGCGCGCTGCGCATACATCATACGCCTTCCGCCGGAACAGATCTGCATATAATAGATAACGGAAGTGAGAGAAAAGTGTTTATTATGTTTGAAATATGGATATTTTTCTTACAAAAACTCATGGATTCGCTACAAGGGGCCTTTATTCATCCCCCGGAGCCGTCTGCGGCACGTTTTATTACGAATGCGCAAGCTTTATTTGACGACTTGTGGACTGTTCAACTGCAACACCCGCTGAGTGCCATTAAACAGCTTGAAAGACCAAAGACAATTTTTTATATAACTCTGACTGGATTCTTCTGAAAGAAGAAAGTCATACACCTAGGATGCTTCGAGGGTAAGTAAAACACAAGCTAATTTTCATTTTTGGGTGAACTAACCCTTTAAATAACAATGCTACTAACCTCACACGTTTAAATGCTATTAAGACATTTTGTCCTTAAACCTGGTGCGACGTGTCTCCACACATCGAGTCTGAATAGTGTGCAAGTGCAAATGAGATTTGAGAGTTACAGCACATGGAAACATTTTTAGAGAATTACAACAATTTGGCTTCAGAAGAATATACGATTCGTATGGACCACTTTTATGGACACTAACAGCGTCTGGTCACTATTTGCTTTTGTTGTATGAATACTGTTCAGAATATCTCATTTTTGTTTTCCGTGGAAGAAAGCTAGCTATTCGGAATGATGTGAGTGAGTAAATGATGACAATTTTCAATTTTGGATGAACTGTCCTTTTAAGCTAACAACTACACAAATTTACAGTTGCGAAATCTATATTTTGCCTTGCCAAAGAACAAATTGCAGATCGGTTTGTACACTGTACAATATGGACATGGAATAAACAACATGTAAACTCTCTGATGCTGTAATCTCATATGGCAAAACACAGGATTTCCCAATCTTGCATCTTATTGAGTCACCCAACAACAAGTGTAGTGTGTGTGGATGCTGAAATCCCACAGGAGAAGGGTCGAGTTCTGATCTACATCAAACCTCTTCTGATCAGGCCACAATACAGACCTTCCATTCCTTTGCTGGTCATCTTAATTTCACTCATACACACACCATGTTGTATATCACATAATACTCTGAGCCATCCCATATTATACCTAGGTCATATTTTACACTTTCTTCATTTGGATGATCATTTAACGATTCTGCTTTTCATTTCTGCATCTTGAGGAAGTGCCTGAAGAGGAGAGAAACCATTAAAGGTGTATTATAAAAATATTATTGACCTTTGAGAAGCGACACTAGACCAGCCTCCGACTGCTTTTTAAGACTTCATGCCTGTTCCTTAGATTATCAACATATGCCAGTCTTAATAAATGTTCTGTCACTTTATTAAAATTTTTTAGTACAACAGTATAATTTTACGATCCCATAAAGGTGGAGGTAGCTCATAGTAATTTTTTTCATGCACAGTGAACTTTTGAAGCACTCTGCAATAGGTTACGTAATTAATTTCTGCTTAGAGTGAACTACTGACCATATATTTTAGCTTTTTACCTGCACTCTTTGTAGTACAACCTTTTATCAGACCTTTCTTTAATCTTCTGTGTCTCTCTCTCTCTCTCTCTCTCTCTCTCTCTCTCTCTGTGTGTGTGTGTGTGTGTATAACTTTACTTAGCTATACTTTGGAGACATTTTTTCCAGAAGTTAGACAAGGTTGGAGAAATTACAGTCAAACTGTATTTGTGAAAATGCAGTTTGCTACTCTACTAACAAAAATTAGTTGATGCTATGTAAAATGGCAACATGTTTTTACAATATATTTTTTTACAGTTTTTACAGTATTCACTACTGTTCAAAAGTTGGTGGTCACTATAGATTTATTTTTTCTTCGAAAGAAATTTATTATATTCAGCAAAGATGCATTACATTTTTATTTTAAATAAATGCTAAACTTTTGAACTTTATATTCATCAACGAATCCTGAAAAAGTATCAACTGTAAGCAACACAACTGTTTTCAACATTGATAATAATAATAAATATTTCTTGAGCAGCAAATCAGCATATAATTATGATTTCTGAAGGATCATGTGACTCTGAAGACTGAAGTAATGGCTACTTAAAATTCAACTATGCCATCACAGGAATAAATGTCATTTTAAAATACATTAAAATAGAATTTTTAATAATATTTCACAATATTAGTGTACAAAATTATTGTATTTGCAAAAAATGAAAGAAGCCCTTGTAAGTATAAGAAAAAAAAGTAAACTTTTGAATGGTAGTGTAACAATTTCTGTAATCAATATCCAGCACAAAAACAATGAGGGATAATTCACTCAAAAGTAAATATCCTGTCATCATTTGCTCACCCCATGTCATTCCAAAACTGTATACATTTTTGTTCTTTTACAAAAAATATGATATTTGGAGAAATTACTCCAATGTTGTTTGGTTTTAAAGGTTTTTCAAACTCTTCTTTTGTTTCTCACAGATTTAGAATTTTTGAACTGGTTCATTTTACATCTGAATGAGCTTATTCACTAAAATATTTCCCAGTAGTTTGTGTGTGAGAGTGAAGACTTTTACGAAAGTTGCTTGAGAGTATTTGATTGTTTCCTTAGCTGACGGGACTTTAAATTTGCACCTGCAATACAATGTGAGAAAAACAGCCATTTAGCATTTTGTCATGCTACACCATTTCTTATTGAAAATTGTAGCTTGTTCCTTAGAAAAGCTTCACTGGAAACAGCCTAACTACTGTCACACTACACTCTTAAAAATAAAGGTGCTTCACGATGCCATAGAAGAACCTTTTTGTCTAAATGGTTCCATAAAGAACCTTTAACATCTGAAGAGCCTTTCTGTTTCACAAAAGGTTCTTTGTGGCGAAAAAAGGTTCTTGAGATTATAAAAAGTTAAGAAAGAGATGGTTCTTTAACGAACCTATGACTGAATGGTTCTTTGTGGAACCAAAAATGGTTCTTCTATGGCATCGCTTGAAGAACCTTTTGAAGCACCTTTATTTTTAAGAGTGTACTGGGAAAAAAAAGTCAAATTAGTAGAGTCGCAACTTTTAATTTCATTTACATTTTATTTTGTTTTCCCTTAATGCCAAAAAATTATTTCATTTGCAAATATTGTGTTTAAACTGATTGCTATGAATTTTATTCATTATAACGTCTAATCATCCCAACAAAAGCAGCCTGTAATGGCATAAAGACATTGAATCAAATAACTTTAGGTGTTAAAACAAGCTTGTAACCTTGTTAAAAATCTCATAAACAAAGGTTGGTACGAGAACCAGCGTAATTTTTGATAAACTCTTAATAAATAAATCTTAAAGTATTAGCATTAGATATGCTTTTTTTTTAATAATAATAATAATTTAAAGGGGTCCTATTATGCTCTTTTACAAAGTCTTGATTTTGTTTTGGGGGTGTACTAGAACAGGCTCTCATACTAGGTTGTTCGAAAAACAAATTTTTCTTCACATATTTTGCATTATTACAACACCTCTCTCCCCAGTCTGGCATGAACGGCTCGAATAGTTCCTGTATCAAATGAAGGCCCGCCTTCTGAAATACGAAATGTGCTGTGATTGGTTAGCTGGACCAGTGTGTGTTGTGATTGGCAGCACTCGGCGTCCGGTCGGGAAATGTCATGCCCCTTACAATAGAATGAAGCTGTGAGCTTCAGTGTAAATATTGCATCAATATCAAATCAATTTGAGTGTGATTTAAACCCGGATGATTGTAACCACTCCAAGTTCGTCTGCCTTGGGAAAGCTAGTGTGTCTCCGACATAGTGATAACACTCGTTGCCTCCTCTAGTGCAGCTCAACCAAGTCTCGTCCCATTCGTCGATATTTGTGATATCACAAATCCCAGAAAATATGTGTTGTAGTCCAAACGAGTCATTTGTTGTAGTTTTTGAAATCTTTTTTATGCTCAAACAGCAACATTACAGACTAACTAAAGTTGAAAAAGTAAAAAGGCATAATAGGACCCCTTTAACTTAATTTTTCTAATTTAATTTAACTGTTAAAATGGAATCCATAAACTGAATTTGGGAGGGGAAATTAAAATAAAAAATAAAAAATAAAAAATAAAATAGATTTCATAAGGCCCTACACCCTTTTGGAAGAAAAAGGGCTACAGGAGAAGTGTTCCTGTACTACATGTACTGTAAATCACTTTGAACAACAAGCATCTGCTAAATGACAAATAACCAATTGCACTGGCTTCATCTGTCCCTGCCCTGCTTCATCTAGTTTTGCAATGATGTTTCAGATCCTCCCTCTTTCTATCATCTCGTCTCCCTGCACACAATATGCTAAAGACGGCCTTAAACAAACACATTTACCGTTCATGCTCCCCCATGTAGTTCAGCTGAGCATCTGTATCTAATCATTTGTTCACACGGAGCATAAACGAGAGAGACACAGTGGGGCGATCAAAGGCTGCGCACCACACGACAGTGTGAGATCAGGTCGATTTTTTTTTTTTTTTTTTACCAATAGGAGATGAGGAGCCCAGGGCGAGGTAGCTTTTATGATTCCCCTCTATAGTGCAAAAAAAGAGAGTGAATGTGAAAGAGAGACAGACAGAGCAAAAGAGAGAGAGAGAGAGAGAGAGAGAGAGAGAAAGAGGTAAGTGTGTTATGAGTTAGATCCTGTTCTCCAAGGCAACGTGTGGAGAGAGATAGCAAGAGAGGGTGTAATGAGAGGTCATCCACAGGCCAGAGACAGGCCACGGGAACAAGAGCATGAGGATTCCCACAGCCGATGCAATCCGACGGGACTCGGGCAAAAATCATGTTCATGGATGAGCTAATGATTTATTAACGTAGCAGAATGAAGCAGGGTGCGGCTGAAAGCCGTCGAAGTGAAAGGAGGCCGCTGAACGAGCGTGACACACGTACGGCTCGAAAGCAGCGGAGAGCTTTTGTTATGCCACATTCGACCGCTTCCGCTCCTTCCGGTCGTGAGTATGTGTGGTAAAGCAGCACTGTTTTATCATCCTAGATACATTTGAAAGTTCTGTTATAATGCTCGGCTGAAAGCCGTCGAAGTGAAAGGAGGCCGCTGAACGAGCGTGACACACGTACGGCTCGAAAGCAGCGGAGAGCTTTTGTTATGCCACATTCGACCGCTTCCGCTCCTTCCGGTCGTGAGTATGTGTGGTAAAGCAGCACTGTTTTATCATCCTAGATACATTTGAAAGTTCTGTTATAATGCTACTCTGTGCGGTCGTCACCGGTCTATTAAAACGCACAACATATTAAAGCGTCTTTGATGTGTCCATGTTTTCTACAAAACAAAACGGGAAATCGAGGGGTTATGACGTCATTGGCAGGCGACACAATGACACTATAGACACGGTCCGTGTCACTAGTTAAAATTGCTTATTTCTCTGGATTTAAACATTCTTCGAAACATTTGGGATAATGTAAGTACACAAGTCAGCTAAATATATAACACTGTTCTAGTGGTTTTTGGATATTTAAATACAAAAATCTTACATATTGTGCCTTTAAGTGTCAATTCAACCTTACAAACAGACCTTGTACAATAAGAGTCATTTGTCCATGAATTGTACATAACAGCCCACACCGAATACATTGTTCAGTCTGCAAGAAACAATGGCGCGCACTCTAACGAGATGATACCTGACAAAATGTTTATATACGCACACAAAGTTATGTCAACTAACTAGACTTTATATTATTGTCACACATTTTTCGTACCATTTGTCACAGTTTGGAGCC
This sequence comes from Sinocyclocheilus grahami, assembly GCF_001515645.1. Taxonomy (NCBI): domain Eukaryota; kingdom Metazoa; phylum Chordata; class Actinopteri; order Cypriniformes; family Cyprinidae; genus Sinocyclocheilus; species Sinocyclocheilus grahami. The sequence goes on from NW_015505353.1 coordinate 775,404, forward strand.
CTGGATTATACATCAAAATGCAACGTCTCTCTCACCGTAACAGTTCATCGCAGCTGAAAATAGAGTCAATCTGTCACATGCTAAAAGAGAGCCCCACATTTGCACCAGCTGAAGACTTCAAAAGCGGGCCACTCAGGTAAGTACCCCAGAAAGAGTCCCCATTAATCTTGGATGTTTCTCTTAGCTGAGCTTCAGCAGGACTCAAAAGAGACAACATTAAGTGCAGGTGCAGGTTCCGCTCAGTTTGCATGAAGTTTTGTTACTGTATTTAATGAAACGAGGTCTGTCTTTTGAAAAAACATTTTGTAATGATTATCATAATAGTTACTGTGCTAATTGTGATAATAGTCATAAAATAATGAGAGAAAGAATGTTAATGTTATTTTATTTATTTTTTGCTCTCTGGAATACTTAATTTTGATTGGTCCATCGCACCATTCTGAGTTCAAGTATTTTTGCATAATAACCACTAAACTATAACTGACTGTTGTATCTGACAACCAATTTGCATGTCTCTCATATCACTCCATGCTCTCTTCTCACATGTATATGTACAGGGGAGCCCATAAGTTTTTCCATCTGGTTCTCATGAGAGCACCTGGAGATTTGGTTTGGTGCTCACACTGCACATAGTGGGACTCATTAAATATAACAATAAAAATAAAATAATTAATAATAGTGATAATAGTATTATTGGATTTATTTATTTAGTATTTTAACAAAATAAAATAATAAACAAAATCAGTGTGATAATATTACTATCTTTTAAAATAAATTGAATATTAAATAAAAAATACAGTTATTTTAAAGTACACTTTAAAATACTATGCTAATATTGAAGATTTTTAAATGAATTTTCATCAAAGTCAGTGAATGAAATGTCCAGTTTTGCATTTTGCTCTGAATACGGCAGCGCATAGCCTTGATTTTTGCTTTCAGTTTGCGTGGAAATCTTATACAGTATTACAGTTGGTCGAGCTAAAAGGGTGATTGTGCATTAACAGCTGTCAACAATGTCGGTACAGCGCATTTTTTATTTTGGTTGCGCATGCGCACCGCTATATATGTACATACTGTATATGTATGCAGTATTTCATGTTCATTCATTCATTCATTTATTTATATAGTTTTTGCCATGTAATAAGCAGATGTACAGTCTGTCACTCTGTGGTTTATTTTACAATTATGGGCCACTAATTGAAAATGATCCGTTAGTCAGTGCACATTTTCGAATGAAGGAAACACATTTAATTTGTGCACTACTATTGAGCTGTGGTGCTCATGTGGACGATGCAGGTTCAAATTCTGCTCACGATTCCCTTTCTTACCATCATTTTCCACCCTCTCGATTCTGCTTAAATAAATACGGCCAAAAATAATAATAAAAAAGTTAGTGGATACAAGAAACTGCTTCTATTAGAGTACTGTAGTGACAAATACTACAGTAGAAGAAGAAGATAAAGTAGACTGAAGACAGCGAGAGAGGAAGAGAAAACATGCAACAGAAGTGATATTATGGCATATAATTGTTATTCATGAAAATATTTTAACATGTTGTAAATACTTGCTAAATCTGGTTCCTCAGGTTCCACTGACAGATAGCATGATCAGTTTCACTGGTGTCACCCCAACGTGTGATCTCTGCTGAGGCCTGAACTGAATAACTGCTAACACCATCTCTCTGCCTTTAAACTGGTAGGAGGGAGATCTTGTTGGACAAACAAGACTGAAAGAACAAATGTCGCCAGTATAGCTAAATGAAGAAGCTAATGAACACAAGAGGGGATTTAACAAACACGTTAACGATTTTGGAGAGAGACGAAAGGTGTAATCAGTAAAAAGTGACTCGCATTCTCTTTTGTGTGTGAAAATGCGAAACCATTTTAATCTGCTTCCTGTGATAATTGGTTTCTGATGCACCATTTATCTTTATCTCCTCCTCTCCCTCTTTTTTTCCTTCTCTCTGTCTCGCTGACATGGTTAAGTCTCCATCCCCTAGGTATTTTAATTAATGTAACGAGATCCAATTTGAAAAAATCTCAAGATGTGATGAAAACAAAAAGTGTTTAGTCTTGATAGCTTGTTACATACCTGACAATTTCCTTTGCCGTCGAGTGGTGGGGTTCTAAAAGCAACACTTTCTGTTGTTGTGTTCGGCAAATGTGGGAATGCATGTTTGTTTAGGGCTTGTATTACCTAGAAATAAGCGAGAGTTTTTTCATCAATTATAGCAATATTTGATATGCATCCAAAGTAATAAATCTGTGCCCCATGTTAAATATGCATATCTAATTTGTATAATATTTTCTCCAAAAAAAATAATAATAACAATAAATTCAGCAGGCCTGCATAAAGCCAAGCCAAGGAGCTTTAAAGTCAAACACACACATAAAGTTTCTGCTTTCATGATGACACGTTCTGTCATACTGTCCAATGATGCTGGCAAGGGGTGTGTCTTAAAACAAAATGGAAAGTTCATTGGTTACTTCCACGATTAAACTGACCAATGCCAATTTTTTTACTCAATTGACAAACAAACAAATAATAGATTTTTTTATTAATGTATTATAAATAATTATAATAATAAAAAATAATATTATAAATAGTATCAAATATAATAATAATAAAAATTATTATTATTATTTTTAATAATATAATATAATAATTGTAATGTATAAAAAAAATTCATAAAAGCATTTGGCAAAACTACAAATAAAAACTCTTTAAAAAGTGATTTAAAATTAGCATTTTAGTTGTACTTAATTTTTAAACAAATTAAACAAACCATTTTATATATGTTTGTTAATTTGTCAATTAAAAAAATATTTATTCAAATTATTCAGGTTTAAATTGAATAACAATAAAATTTATCATTTATACCTACACTTTAAGTGGCAAGCCTAGACAGTGAATAACATGCACTGTGACAAGAACAATACAATGAAAGATGTGTATTAAAAAAAGTAATTAGACTCAAATTTTAATTTCATGTTGACTTTAGGTAGCCACCTCTTCATTTTAGACACGTGTTCAAATAAAGACGGAGAACGGAGATGTCTTTCAGCCTACAGTTGTCTCTTTTTGACGTGTCGCCAACAAACCGTCCCTGACAGCCTCTAGCCCCACTGGCCATTGTTCCCACTGATTAATTGAGATGCGCAAACACTGACAAAACTCATTTACTGTTTTGGAGAGGTGTGTTTCCGTCCACATTACACAAATTGTTACAATAATACAAACACACTTGCGAACGCACACTCACACACGCAGAAACGCAGGCTGCACTGATTGCTTTTTAAACAGAGAACCTGTTTGAGGCATTTATGTGGATGCTGAAACACGATGTGAGATTGATTAGATTTAAAGACTGTCAGGCTTTGAAAGGAGCTTTTGCCGTTTTTTTAGACTGACATGTTGCGCGGCGTGAATGGCACAACAGTGCAGCTAATGCAGAATTCAGATCATTACCACCTTAGAAAAACTGGATTCTTAAAGGATTATTTTATACAAAAAAATGACAATTCTGTCACCATTTACTAGTCCTCATGTTGTTTCAAACTCATTTGACTTTTTTCCCTCTGTGAAACACAACAGAAGGAATTTTCATCAACTTAATGTTTGCTCTTTGCAGTTACAATAAATGGGGACTGGAGCTTTCAAGTTTCTGAAAGGACACAAAAGCAGCATAAAAATAATGTAAAAGTAGTCTATTGAATTTATACACTATGTTTCAAGTCTCCTGAAGCCATTTGACACATTTGTGCAGCAAATACTGAAATAAAAGTGGTTTAGTCACTGATAGTCTTCCACTCCAGTGAGTTGTTAACTGCTGTGACTAGATCATTGAATCGTCGAGTTGAACTCAAGAAGCAGACCAGAGCAAATTGTGAATTACATAATGAACCACTGAATTTTCAAAAAGATATGACTGATTCGTTCATGAATCGGACATTGCCACTGCTTTCATGAACTCTCATGAATGTGCCATGGGCAACTACACTCCTAAAAGTAAAGGTTCTTTATTGGCACCTATGGTTCCATGAAGAATACTTAACATTTAAGGAGCCTTTCTAACACTAAAATATTTTTATAGTGGAAAATTATTCCTTAGATTATGTTACTGAAGTGAATAATGACTGAAAGTCCCAACAAAATCTCATGACAATTCGTAACTATTTTATATTTTGACAAATCGGTGACTAATTCGAACAAAGTCGCATGATCTCATTCGTACCTTTTTATATCTGCTGACAACCCAGTGACTGTTATGTTTAGGGGTGCATACTTTATTTCAAAAAATTATGTATACTATATAAATTATAGGTTTTTATTTTTTTTTAATCATATGATATTGCCACCTCATAAGAGAGTTATATTTTCTGGAGAGATCGTTGAAATAGGTTGAAAAAAGAAGTTATCCTATTGCTTCAGAAGATTTGAAGTAGATCACTTTTCTGATCTTGTAATTGTCTTCATTCACTTTCATTATAAGGAAAAAGTAGCCAGGATATTCTTTTAAAAAAATCACTGTCTGTGCTAAGAAAGTCAGTCATATGCATTTGGAAACTAGGGGGAATAAATAATGACAAAGTTTTCATTTCTAGAACTGTCACTTTTACTGGAGGCTACAAAATCACACCAATATGAAAATGTAGGAACTTGGAAAATTTGAATTTAGTGTATTTGATTCGAGTTCCCAAGAGGAGGAATACAACACACTGATATTGTACCAGACACATTGTCACCCATTAACAATATCCACTGCAAAGCCTCTCTTCTTTTAGTATCTTCTTCTTGCCCTCTTTCTCATCCCTCGTTTCTGCAGGTCCACAACCCCTTCAGTACATTTCTTCATAAGAAACAAAGACCTCCATGCCATTCTTTTCCATTCTACCGCTTTCTACGTCTCTCTCTCTCTTTTACCCCCATCTCTGCTTCGACTGCTGTCATACTCTTCTCATTAATTCCAACCTGTCATCCGGTCGCCTGGCTGTATCTCCCTGCCAGGTGACAGCTTTCCAATGACTGACAAAGGCTCTTTAGGTGATACAGAAGATCTTTCGCACAGCGAGTTTTGTAAAGTGCCCCTCAAATGTCACTTTTTTCCCCTCAGAGCTTGAAGCTGAGGTGAGGGCCCTCACTCGTGTGCTCAGCAGGCCAGAACAGTAAACAAAACTGAGGCCTTTTACACCGGACTGAGCAATGGAGCTAAATCAAAGCTCATCTCTGCTCTCGTAGGCCACGTCTCTTCCAGGAGAGGTCTGCTGAAAGTGCTGCTTGTGATTTCAATTACGATAATATACTGCCAGTACAAATTATACAACAGTTACGTGCCTTTTCTCTAATCTGCAGCTGGGGCTAAAGCCAAAACATTAGAAAGATCTAAAATCTAAAGATCTAAAACAATCTAAATCTAAAGATCTGCTCGCATCTCAGCATGTCTAACAGACATTTCTTGTTGGATGACGGACCATCACCTTCAACTCAACTTGGCTAAGACAGAACTGCTTGTGGTTTCAACAAACCCATCACTTTATCAAAATTTCACCATCCAGTTAGGATTAAAAACCATAACTCCTTCAAAAACAGCTAGAAACCTTGGCGTTGTGATTGATGATAAGCTGAATTTCTCAGACCACATTGCTAAAACTGCACGGTCCTGCAGATTTGCTTTATACAACAGTAGGAAGATCAGGCCCTTTCTTTCAGAACATGCAACACAACTCCTTGCTCAAGCTCTTGTTCTGTCCAGGCTGGACTATTGCAATGCTCTCTTGGCAGGTCTTCCAGCCACTTCTATTAAACCTCTACAATTAATCAATGTTACGTCCCTTTTGTTCTTGTACTTCAGTGTTTTCTTTTGTTTGGGAAGTGTTTGTGTGTGTGTCTTCTGTCCAGGAAGAAGCTGATTGGTTCCTGCAGTCTAATTGGTGCCACGCCCTGCCTGATCAGCTGACTCCTTGCTGCCTATAAGAGACTCCGTCATCACTTCTTGCTTCAGCTTTTGTGCTCTCTTTCTGTGTTTGCTCTGCCTTGACTCTGCTAGTTAGTTACATGTGTTAGTAAGACTGAGAGTTTCTGTGTGTGTTCAATCGAGTGTTCGCTGGTGAGAGATTGATTGTTGTTTGTTAGTTTGCTTTGCCCATTTATTCGTACTACTGACTTCCACCTGTTCTTTGACTATGATTCTGGATTGCCCTTGTTTGGATCTGTTCGCTTATCATTGTAAATAATTGTATATAATAATATTCTGGGGAAGTAGGGAGGCCGATGCAATTTTTGTTGGAACCTTGTTTATTGATTGTTTTTGGATAGGAAGTTAGGGAAGTAATTGTATTTTATTTTGTGAACTAGGGAATTAAGAGGTTTGAATATTAGTTGTTTTCGGTTTGTTATTTTGGCCTTGTCGGCTCCTGAAGCTAAAATTCCCCCTCTTGTAATGTAAAATCATTGTTTCATTAAAATACTGTTCATTCGTTTTCCAAAACTCCTCCGTGCCCTTGTACTCCTTCATGTTGCACCTTCACCCTAGACGGGGCATAACAATCCAAAATGCCGCTGCAAGATTAATCTTTAATGAGCCAAAAAGAACGCATGTCACACCTCTGTTCATCAATTTGCACTGGCTACCAGTAGCTGCTAGCATTAAATTCAAGGCATTAATGTTTGCCTACAAAACCACCACTGGCTCTGCACCCATTTACCTAAATTCATTACTTCAGAGTTATGTGCCCTCTAGAAGCTTGCGTTCTGCAAGTGAATGGCGTATTATTGTGCCATCTCAAAGAGGCACAAAGTCACTTTCACGTACTTTTACATTAACTGTTCCCTCCTGGTGGAATGGCCTGTCCAACTTAATCCGAGCAGCTGAGTCCGTAGCCATCTTCAAGAAACGACTAAAAACACATCTGTTCCTACTTTTACATTAACTGTTCCCTCCTGATGGAATGGCCTGTCCAACTTAATCCGAGCAGCTGAGTCCGTAGCCATCTTCAAGAAACGACTAAAAACACATCTGTTCCACCTTTATTTGACCCTCTAACTCTAGCACTTTCTATTCTATTTTAATTCTACTTTATCTATATTTAT
>NW_015505353.1:783201-797937 GCF_001515645.1 Sinocyclocheilus grahami
AGCAAAGGGTCTGAATATTTAGGACCATGTGATATTTCAGTTTTTCTTTTTTAATACATCTGCAAAAATGTCAACAATTCTGTGTTTTTCTGTCAATATGGGGTGCTGTGTGTACATTAATGAGGAAAAAAATTAACTTAAATGATTTTAGCAAATGGCTGCAATATAACAAAGAGTGAAAAATTTAAGGGGGTCTGAATACTTTCCGTACCCACTGTATATATTAGGGATGTCAATGATTAATCGATGATCGATTAATTGTCAATAAGAGATGCAATCGATTAAAGCTATCGATGGTCGATTAAGCCGTTTCATTTTGGGCTGCGTGCGGCTCATGGGCAAAACACGTGCGAGCGGCTGTGAGTGACGGTGACGGTATATAAATGCATCATCATTCACTCATAATTACAAATTAAGCTTTTAATGTGATTTAAACTTTAAAAGTACATTAAAATAGAAACAACACAAAGTTCTTCAACATGGAAAGCAATAGAAATGTAGTAACTAAGTCATTTCCCCAGATAATTCTTTCATATCGTGCTCTGCGCTTTGCAGGGCTGTGGGACACAGGACAGATAGGCTATTAATTCCTACAACTTGTTAATTCGTTCCTACGACTTATTCAATTGTGTCCACTGTCCATGTTTCATTCATTTTGTTCCTTAACCCATGATTTAACTAAATTTTCCAATAGAATGTTTCCTCTAATAAACAAAGCTTTTATAACACACTTGTCATAATCAGAGCTTATAATTTGTAAATAAATAATTACTGGATTCAAAACAGCAATTAAAAGGCGCTGTGACTGACACTTGACAAAACGTTTTCACGGAGCATTCAATGATGTCACTACTAGAGCATCGTTCACAAGTTTCTGCATGGACCTAACTAGCCTAGGCACAGGTTTTCAAGCCCTGAGACAAAATGGGATGCTTTAAGGAAAATGTATAGCCTATGTAAGCAATAGACCTAAATAAAAATAACCATTTGTTTTCATTAAAAAAAGAAAAAAAGCTAAATATATCAGGCTTAAATGATTAAGCTATCAGATTTAAAACAGAACTGTGGCGTGGCGCTCCATAAACAAGTTTTTTTAATGTTTCAGCTGTTAGATCGCGCCGGCACCTCACGCGCACACACCCCACATATTCTAGCAATTTAAACTTACATCGTAGTCTGTTCATTATCAAAATAAAATAGTCAACCAAACATATAAAAAGTTACACTGGTCAGTTTAAATAGACCGTAGTATACCATTCCACTCTGCTGTTATGCCAAGGACTTTTTTGCTCATGTGAAGAGGATGATCTTTTCCGTCTATATGCGAATGCGTATAAAGTACAAGCCTAGTTTAAATTATAAATAATAGTTTAACATTCAAACACATTACGAATATGGAAACATTTGGATTTGTGCCGAATGAGACGTGAGGAATAAGCTCCAAATACATCTAGTCAAACCCGCGCTCGCTCCGTCCTTGTACACGCAAGCATGCACTGTCACGATCTAATGCACTGTAAATGCCATATTTTTAAAAACAAATAGGCCTACCGGAACGCAAAAATTTTAAATCTGACATTTTCTGGAACAGGATCCAGCAGGATCAAATTAAGTACTGGTCATAATACTCACATGATAATGTTTAATGTGAGCAACAGAGTGTTTTGCTAGAGCAGCGCCGATGGAAGCGGTTCACTGACTGCGCAGCACAGCCACACGCGCCACAGTTACGTTTGGGATCATTTTATTTTAAATGCCATAATGTCAGTTGAAAACATTACAATTGTGTTTTAAAATACAACAACGAGCACCACGAAACCATTTAAAGAGGCGCGTTCAGCGGTCTCCGTGATGGGATAGGAAACAGTCAACAAAGTAAAATGATCTCAAACGAGCTCTCTTCATTTTATCAAATGATCATAATCACATCTATTCATTTTACAATCCTGCTACTAGCATTTTATTCAGACTAAATCCCCTTTAAATCAGGTGAGAAAGCGGGGGGGGGTTTTTTTGAGTAACTTTTGCACATCCTGTCATGCCTGGCTGCATAGACACATTTTGCAGCATTAAGGTTAACGATTAATCGATTAATTGATCGTTAACTTAAACGACGATCATTGACATCCCTAATATATATATACAGTATATATACCTTGCTATGTGTACTGCCTTAGGCTAACCGAGACTTGTCATTTGCACTTATATATTGTTGCTCTTTTGTTAGTTTTGACTGCTTTTATTGTCCTCATTTGTAAGTCGCTTTGGATAAAAGCATCTGCTAAATGACTAAATGTAAACGTAAAGAGACAGAGAATGATTCAAATGACTTTCTCATAAAAAGTTGTTTTGGTCCTGAATGAATCAGTGTTTTTGAATCAACTGGTAAAGTGAATGATTCAATAATTCACTCATAAATACCAGTCATGTGTTTTATACTTGAAAGAATCAGTTTTTTTAATAAACTGGTTGAGTGAATGATATAACTGACTCACTCACTTTTTTGCTCCTGAATGAATCAGTGGTTTCAAATAAATCTATTCAGTGAACAATTCAAATGACTCACTTGTTTTGTTTGTTTTTAGAGTCACTTGTTTTGTTCCTGAAAGAATTACAGTGGCTATAGTGAATGATTCAATGACTCACTCATACATAATCACTTCTGTATGAATCAGTTGAATGAATTATTCAGAGATTCACTCAAAAAGAGAGAGTCAAAAGCTATTTACTTGCTTCAGAAGAGACATATCGTTTAGATATATGTTTTGTTTACATCTTGACTCTCTCAAAACACTGAAAATATGTCTATATATAAATTTCGATAGGGCAAAAGAAGCTCAGAAATCACAAGTTGTGAAAATGAACATCTTTGTTTTAATGGACTGTACTTCTATAGATTCTTCATTCCTCATATTAAATACAATGTCTGGGTTGACCAAGGTCTATAGTCTCTAAGCAGAAAGACAAAGCAAAGAAAAATGACCTCACACATACTGACAGCACCTCAAAAACGGCTCTAATTTACATTCAGGCAAATATTAAAACAGAGCAAGTGAAGACAAAACACAAACTATTCAGTATGAATTCAAAAAAAGGTGGAAATGTCCTAAAAGCATTCACAGAATCATACATTAACATGTAGCCACAGGAGGGAACTATGAGAAGTTCATAAATAAAACTTCAAAGCCATTGGTAATTGTTGTCATCCCTTGCAATGGTGTTGTTTTTTTCCATCTCTCTCATCAGCAGTGCTCCCACCAGTCTCCACTTTGTTCTGGTTGTCGGCGTGTGGAATAATGGGCGAGTCACATGTGTACATTTATCTAATTAACATGTGACACACACTGAGAGTCAAATGAAAGGCACGGCCGGGGATCGCCGGTGAGCCGAAGAAGAGAAGCTGCCTCCCACCGAAGTCGCAGTCGGACTAAAGTCATAGTTTGTTAACAGATCTCTACCTTTGTTTGTGCCAGGTTTCGTTTGTTATAATTGTGAAGAGAAAATGGAGGGAGGAGGAGATGACAGAATTTAAGCCTTCTATCTGTTTATTTGGACCTCCATTAACAGACTGTTACTCCTCCTCTAGTAGATGGCCTTTTGGCTACTTTTCCTCACATGTTGTGTGGTTCAATGGCAAAATACAGCTATGCCAGCTTCATATATATTCGAAACCATTCATAGATTCACCAAAAAGTATAACAACTGTGGCACTATCAAAACATTGCTCTGTTTGTTACAGTGCCAAACAAAAAATATATATATATTTAAATAGAATTTAAAATATACTAAAATAAATATTTTGCCAATATTAAGCCACGCTGTTTATCATATATATTTAGCTAACATTTAAAATATGTTCACAAAGGAATTTTTTATTTATTTTTTAAATCTAGATCATTCCAAAAAGCTCACCCAATGGTGTGAGTTTGGAGCAATTCAAGATGGGGAAACCTGTTTGAAAACAGTCATTATTTTTGTAATTTCACTTGGTGATTATATTGGCACAGAAATAGGACACTTCACCTTTAATTGAATAGCATTGTTCATCCCAGTGGTCAGAATTGATGGTTTATTATTATTGAAATAACATTAAAAACACAAATATGCTACACCCCTAACCCTTGGTTTATAACAAACAACTTCCCCTTATTCAAAGCATTCAGCATATTCAAAGAGGTGAACGCCAAAGAGGACAAGCTTCTCAAAAGTGAATGAAAGGGGAAAAATGTGCGGGGAAAAATGAGGCGAGTCAAACCCGAAGGGAGATGCTGATTTAAACAAGTAAATCTTGGCTTGTCTATTTTCAGCAGATGCAAAGAGAGAGAGAGAGAGAGAAAGAGAGAGAGTATCAGACGAGTGAGTTTATCAGCATGGCACCTGCTCTGGTACATTCTTGATGAAGCAAAGGTTGTCTTCATTAAGGGCATTAATATTCATGACGCATGGTAATTTTGACACAGAAAAGGTCTCCGTAACCTTTTCTTGTGTGAGAATTTTTTACTTCTCAAGGAAATTACAGTCCGGCAATGACTTAATTAATGCTTGCTTTCTAGGCTACAGTTTGAGGGCCTGTCAGTTTGGTGCTGCCCAGGCTGTCAAGCAGGCACAAGGCTGGGGAGGAGAGACAGATTGAGAGAAGGAGGGAGAGATGCAGACTACACCCAGAACAAGATCTGGTTTTCTCTTTTTCTACCTGGGCTTTCACATTCACCGGGAGCTTTTCAGCCTTCGCATTTCACACTCACCCATGACCTTGCGCTGCAGCCAAAACAGTTAACTGCAACCTTTCATCACCTTCTATACGATCAAACTTACAATCTTTGCACTTTCCATTCAGCTGTTTAGTCTGCCAAACTTCATTATTAAAATGCTGGATGAATGCAGGATGACTGTGACGCATAGCGGAGAAAATACATCTTTGAACCTAAATCTCCCTCTCTCGCTCGCTCGTGCCACACATGATGTTTTCGCTGGCAAATTGCAACCGTTTTCGCCCACCAACATCAGACTGTAAAAAATGTGAACATAAGGTAGCATTTCCTTTATCATGTCTCATAAAAATAGCAATTTGCTGAAGCTCTTGTAGCACAATATGGAAGGCAGTGTAGCTTGCTGATAATGTTGAGATGACAGATTGTCCTATACTGGGAGGTTTCCGACGAATCTGTTGGCTGGCGTAATAAATTGTGTGGAATGAGAGAGGCAGAAACAGAGAAAAGAAGGCTAACGAGGGGTGGGGAGAAGAAGAAAGCGCTCTTTCACGCCAAAACAACCCCTTTAGTCAACAATGAAAACGGAGCTAGCGGTGTAATTACACACAAAAAGAATCTGCCTGTAATTAGGTTGTTATGGCCTCATCGCTAGCAGAGATGCTTCCTCAGACTCCGCTGACATTCACGGCCAGAGGGTGGTAAAGCGAGGGCCTTCTAGCTTGGAGGGACCCCTCTGTATGTCCCTAAAGAACAACTAGCACCTCTCAAATTTCCTCAAAATCACCTGTTTCTCAGAATAGCGGCAAGCTATAAACAGTAGCTCTGAGAACGACAAGAAAGGCTTGATAATAGACTTGATTACGCACTAAGCGCTTGAAGGAGGGGGTTGCTCAAATACATCTCAAGGACAGAAATAATTAGCTTGCAGGAGACAATTTCTGACAGAACCTGACTAGAACAGCCTTAAAGAACTCAACAGCACATCGCTGACACATTTTGGTAAACAAGACTCCAACTTTACCAGCACTATGAAGCAGAACACTGCTAACATACAGTGTATATAAAGACCACTCAGACACAGCATGGCAGCTCAACATTATAGCATATTTAAATGACGATTAGTGCTGGTTAAAAAACACTGATTTCTAAACTGATTCGGAAAGTCATTCACTGTATGCCAGTCATACACCGCAGTACGATTTGAATGTGAAATGATAAATAGGACATTTAAATGCAAAATAATGACAAGAAAACACAGCTTTCTATTGAGTTGACCTCATGGGCTGCATGCAAAAGTACACTGTGTGACCAGTTTTGACTGACTGAAATGGCTCTAATTCTCTTCAGCGAATTAAAAACATATAGTGCAACCACTTTGGACTGATTCACAAACAAAAATATCTTATGAAGCAGTTCTTTTTTAGTGCATCAAAGGCTCAAAAAGTGTAGACTGATTCACAAATAAATTATTCTTATGAACTAGTTCTTTTTAGTGAACCAAAAGTATATAGTGCAACCATACAGACTGATTCACAAACATACTACAGAAAATTAACATTTGAGTTTGATGAATGAAGTTATTAAATCAACATCACGTTGTTATAGTTTCTCTCTCTCTATATATAAAATATAAGTAAAAATAAGGAGACAGGAAATAAGTAGCTTCAACTTATCGAAAATATATTTACGTAAAAATGTAATATCTATATCAGCAATATTTGTGTATTTTATTTGTTTCACATATATTTAAAAAATATACCTGACAGACAGATCATTACACATGATGACAGAGAGCCGAGATACAATGCTGCCACAACTTCAAATCAGTACTAGCACATCCATATAGGATCCCTAACAGGAAGTGCTACACCAAGATGGTCTTGAAAGGACAGTCATTAGCAGAACTCCTTATACCACACCTAGCACTGCAAATGCTGAGGATGTTTTCCTGCTTTTCCTAGCACATATGCACGGTAATAATACTTTCCAAGCAGCAAACATCCTCTACCACAGCTCATTTCCTGTAAACACACAATGCAATGTCTCAGCGTCTTCACAACCAGGAATTCATTACGAACAAACCTGCAGACGCTGCCAGCCTCCGCTATTGCGTGTATGTATTTGTGTTTGAGAAAGAGAAAGAGTGAGGGAGAGAGAGTACATTGTCACACATCTCTTGTCAGAGACAAAGAAAATATAAATATGTAAATTGTATTGTCACAGACATTGCAGATGATTAGGTGTACAGTGTTCTTAAAGAGAGGAGTCCTCAGTGCCTTCTGCGGTCCTGTCACAGAGTGAAGCGCCTGCTTTGATCACTCGCATCGCTCAAAGTGAAATCTGTCTCTATGACTTACAGTGCTGAGGGAAGGATTAATGATTTCTGCAGATGGAAGAAGACTGAGTTCTGCTCTGTGTGGGTTGTGGGTTGTGGTGGGGTTTAGGGGAAAAAGGATCATGGGAAGAGACCAGATGCTTTTGGAGTAGGAGCCTGTCCCAAATGATGCACTTGAGATCTTGCAATGGCCGTTTGTCATTTTGGTTCTCAGAAGGGTCCTCACAAGCCCTCAATGGATGTGGGGTCCATACCAGACTACTAACCAATAGTCATTACATAACAAATGTGTGAACTTAAAATATAAGTCTACATTTGGGACAAGGAGTCCACTTTATAGGCTACTCTGAATATTAAACACTGATTGGCTGATTTATCTACACATACATTAGGCCTACCATTCAAAAGTTTGTGGTTGGTAAGATTTTTAAATGATTTTGAAAAAAAGGTCTCTCCAAGGCTGTACTTATTTGATCAAAAATACAGTAAAACAGTAATATTGTGAATTATTACTATAATTTAAAATAAATATTTTAGCTAAATTCACTCAGCAGCCATTACTCTAGCCTTTGGTTTCACAATCCTTCAGAAATCATTTTAATATGCTGATTTGTGATTTGGTGCTCCAGAAACATTTATGTTTAGAATAAATGTTTAATACAGTTGTACTGCTTAATATTTTTTGTTGAAAATGCGACACATTTCAATATTTCAAAGAACAACATTGTTTGAAATAGAAATCTTTTGTACCTTTTAGGGATGTTCATTTCGGTTATTTTTCCTAACCGACAACCGACGCTCGTTAACCGATTATTAACCATTAACCGACAAAAGATTATTTTAAATTAGAATTTAATTAAATTAGAAAGGATAAGTGTCTGTGACCCATTAAAAATACTAACATTTGTTTCCCGGGGATTAATTTTACATGAGTAAAAAGCAGCAAACAACAGAACATGAGGATTCACATGATCATCATATCACATCACGCATCTGCAGTGCAGTAGAAATATCTGCAGAGAAATATATTTTTACTTAAATAATAAATTAAGAAAATGAAAGAAAAACTGTGCAACAAGTAGCCTAGTGTGCAGAGTTTCGGTTCATTTTTGTGGTGCACGAAAGGAAACCAGATGGCAGAAAGCGTCAAAGCGGAATCCTATTTTTCTTTAGGCTTATTTTACAAAAGCACAAAGATTTGTTTTTATTGTGAATGTACACAAATAAAGGCAAACCTTTTACAATTCCCATTATCTTTATGACTAAAAGGAGTAGGCTAGGAAAAAATTCAAGTGACTGCGCCGGCGCCGCATAAGCGCATATAGTTAAGAATTGCTACCTTGACAATGCAGCAGCCTGTTCATTATCATAATAAAATACAGTCAGTCAAACATATGGGGGAAAAAAACACTGCTCATTAGGGCTGCACGATAAATCGCATGCGATATTTAACGCGCATCTTGACAGTAAAGCCGGTTCTGTAATCAGCGGTAAATCTCCATCACGTGTGTGCTTTCACATTGAGCAGCATTAACTACACAGAGCCGTTGTTCACTGACGAGCTGCGCAAAACCACGTTCATATTCGCACGATTTTTTTGCACAGCTCGTCAGTGAACAACGGCTCTGTGTAGTTAATGCTGCTCAATGTGAAAGCACACACGTGATGGAGATTTACCGCTGATTACAGAACCGGCTTTACTGTCAAGATGCGCGTTAAATATCGCATGCGTTTACTGACAAGATGCGCGTTAAATATCGCATGCAATTTATCGTGCAGCCCTACTACTCAGTTTAAATATGTAGTAAAATCTGTGCTGTTAAGTATTATCACCGTACCGCCGTGATGTTATGCAAAACATTTTGTTTTTACATGGATATTGGAACGCGAGTGAAGTAGGCTACATAATAAATAATAAATAATAATTTGGCATTCAAATGCATCGCGAATACGAAAACATTTGAATTTGTGTAGAATGAGAGACCCAACGTTGGTTTCAGTTTTGTTTTAGCCTAAATGAATTTGTTTTGGCTCGTCGTTTATATAGCTATAGCTTCTTATATTTTTAATTCTTGCTCTTTTCTAAATACTGTTAATTGAAAGGCTTTGTTGTGGAGTGAGAGGAACTAAAATAGCCTATGTTTACAGTGCTTATTATAATGTTTGTAAACATTTCGCGTCGGCATTAGGCCTATTTCTGAACTAAATAATAAAATGTGACTTACACGTGACTTTTTTTTCCTCTAAAAAACATTTTTTTTATACGCGTAGCGTATTTTAACCCTTAAATCCACACCTCGTTTCTTTAGCGACCCGGGACATCATTATCTACCCTCTCCCTCCTTCATTTTTTTTTAAGTTAGACATCAACTTTCTAAAGATTTATTAATTATAAACAATATAACAAGAAACAAATAGTAAAATATAAAAGAATGCCTGTTTTCTGATTATTTTTTTGTAAAAAGTGTATAGGGTCGCTAGAGACCCCGAGGTATGTAAGTATTTTTTCCTGCGCAACTATATTTACATAGCTGATGACTCAATATGTGCAATGCATCTTTTTTCCTCAAGGTGGCACTGTTTGATACACAATGATGACGTGACGTTTTACTCCTAATTACCGTAGGCATAAAACAAACAAATATCATCAGCAAAAATTGAAGTGGTTTGAATGGCTTTACTGCAGAGCACTTACTATAGGCAATGAAATATAAATGTCACTGCCATTTGATGCTGGATGTGATGAATAAGCTGCCAGTGATCAAAATATCGAATATGAAGTCATTGAAAATGATAGTTTTGAGAATAGGTTGAGATCGTGAATGTGAGGCAGATGTTGAATATACTGTGGAAGTGCTCAAATGGTAAAATCATCTGCTCAAATTGAATCCTTTTAAGTCTCAAAAAGAAACGAAATATGCTTTATTTTATTCTTCTGTAATTGTTCTTAAAATTGATGTTAAAGCTGAATTTTCAGCAGCCATTACTCCAGTCTTCAGTGGACGTCATTCAAATAATTTGAATATGTTGATTTGGTTAAACATTAATTATCAATGTTAAAAACAGCTGTGCTACTTATAAACCATGATACATTTCAGGATTCTTTGATGAATAGAAAGTTCAAAAGAACAGCATTTATTTGAAATAGATTTTTTTGTAACAAAGTAAAAGTGTTCACCATCATGTGTTTACATCAATTATTATATCCATGCATATCAAAGTTATTTTTAAAAAGGGGTATGAGGATTTTGAATTAGTTTATGTGAACAGTCTTTATAAAATACTAAAAAGTGGTCTGCTTTCATTTAGTCTTACTACTAAAACTATAAAGAGGAAGAAGGAAACACTCAAAACTCGAAATAATAAATCTCACACCCAAAATATAATAAGACAACAATAAAACAAAACCCCTTTCATCATGTTATTGTTCTTCCTGTAATTCCCAAAAGGTGTGTGGTCCTTAATCACATTTCTGGGCAAGGTACAGCAAGTTTAACTTGGCAATAAATTCCCAGGTGTTTTCTCTGACTTCACATTCATATTGAAACCAAATATTAAAACTACTTGGTTTCAATATGAATGCAATCTAAAATAAACAAACAGCATGTCTGGAAATTGTCACAACTGAAACTATTCAACATTCGAGTTCAGGCAATTTGTAAACATCTTCAGATTTCTGTCTTGTGGTGTAAAATGAGATGATTGTTTTGAACAGTAAAACAGCCAAATAGGTCTTCAGGTCTTGCAATAACATAGGATACATAAGATTACAGAAGGTTACAGAAAGACAAAACAGGGCTTGCAAATTTTTTAAATTTCTGGTAGCCCTTTGAGCAGTCACTCTTCAGATTTTGGTAGCCTGAAATGAATTTATCTACCCCGAATAAAAAAAAAGAAAAAAATATGTTTTTTAATTGGATTGGAGTCAAAACAGCAAACAAAAAAATTTCAAAATGCAAATATCAAGGGAGGAATTTTATTTCACTATTTACAGGATATCAGCAGGATTTTAAAATTCAAATGTAAGGCTTTTTATGACCCTTTTTAAGAAATGCACAAATCAAATTAATGCCGTACGAATGGGGTAGGGTAATGTCTGGTAACATATTAAACCGTAAAGATTTACAGTTCAGATACAGGTTTTCACAAAACAAAAACGATAGATCACATTTCAGCCTTTAAACCATTTTTAGGAAAAAGTCAAACGTAGGCTATAAATTATTATACTAATTTAAAACATATAAATATCTTACTGTCTTCTTAACACTTAAATGCATACCTCGGGTCTTTAGCGACCCAGCACATCATTCTCAACCCTCTCACTCCTTAATTTTTTTAAGTTAGACATCAACTTTTTTAGTATTCCTCAATCTATTAATTATAAACAATATAACAAGAAACAAATAGTAAAATATAAAAGAATGCCTGTTTTCTGATTATTTTTTTGTAAAAAGTGTATAGGGTCGCTAGAGACCCCGAGGTATGTAAGTATTTTTTCCTGCGCAACTATATTTACATAGCTGATGACTCAATATGTGCAATGCATCTTTTTTCCTCAAGGTGGCACTGTTTGATACACAATGATGACGTGACGTTTTACTCCTAATTACCGTAGGCATAAAACAAACAAATATCATCAGCAAAAATTGAAGTGGTTTGAATGGCTTTACTGCAGAGCACTTACTATAGGCAATGAAATATAAATGTCACTGCCATTTGATGCTGGATGTGATGAATAAGCTGCCAGTGATCAAAATATCGAATATGAAGTCATTGAAAATGATAGTTTTGAGAATAGGTTGAGATCGTGAATGTGAGGCAGATGTTGAATATACTGTGGAAGTGCTCAAATGGTAAAATCATCTGCTCAAATTGAATCCTTTTAAGTTTCAAAAGGTAAGGAAATATGCTTTATTTTATTCTTCTGTAATTGTTCTTAAAATGTCAGGAGAGTTTTTTGCTATTGCAGCAGTTAGAGATCCATCCGTGCTGGATATATAGGTCCGGGTCGCTAAAGACCGCAATATGTAATAATGATTGGCGAAACATTCATGCATTTAAGGGTTAACCATGCAGCAAACCTTTTTAAATATTTTGATAAATTACTGAAAAAATAAATAAATAAATGACTTTTTAAACCGTTTAACTGATTGTATTAATCAGTCAAAATTATTAGTTGGTTAACCGGTTAAAATGAACATCCCTAGTACCTTTATAAATGTTAGTTTTGATCAATTTAAATCAGTCTTGCTCAATAAAACTATTAACTCCTAAAAGAAAAAAAAAACTTACTGACTCCAAACTTTTGAACAGTAGTGTATAATTTACATAAATATTTTAGGAGTTAAGTATAAATGAAGCTCAATTGGCTGCATTTGTGGCATTTCAGCTCAAATAATACACAAGTTTTAACAGAAGAATTAATGTAAGTGCTTTTATATAAAAAGGTTCACATTTCTGACACCAAAAATTGTCCCCATTCACTTTTCCATTGTAAGTGATTCAGTACTGGCTACAGTCAAACTCTCTCTCTCTGGCCAATCCGGTCCAGTGGCTACAGGAAGCATTGTCCCCAGACCTCTTTATCACACTCTGTCGTGACCATCACGGCTAATTTCTGTTCTCACTGAACAGAAAGGCTCATTTTCTGAACAATAGTACAAATTTGCAACATGTCATGAATGAATGTATCCAGGCTGTAAAAAGCTGCTTGAGACGGTTCAGATTCACGGCCATGTGTCAAGAGCACAAGGATTTGTCTTGCCCGATTCATTTAACGACAACAGAGGCCTTAATAGCAATCAGATGGATAGACAACTCTCCTAAAATGTACTTTCTCTCTGTATTATGTAGCATTAGAACTAATGATTAATTTAATTGAATTGTTTTATTAAAACAATTCATTTAAATGAACCAGACACAGAAATGCTTTACTGATTTTCTTTCTCAGAAGTCACTGCATAACATCAAAGTCTCTGGTCACATTCTGCGTCTATTTTGCGACACGTTTAGTTAAACGTTGCCCTTCATCAGTATGTTTTCAAGGTTTTAAGATTAGACATGGCCCAACTCAACTGTTATGTTAAGACCTAACTGACTGTGTTTATGAGGATACTCATCATTTGCATTTTGACACAATATTTTTTTTATTTGTCCATTCAAGTACGATGAGACGAGAAAGAACTCAGTCATTCAGTATTTGCACACTTTTCTGTGTGTACACAAAAAAGTATATCAGACAGCATGCAAGTATCAAATTACAGAGTTTTCTTTTGGATCTTTTTGCGCTTGAATGGATTAAAAATGTTTGAGTTTATTTGTCCATTCAAGTACGATGAGACGAGAAAGAACTCAGTCATTCGGTATTTGCGCACTTTTCTGTGTGTACACAAAAAAGTATATCAGACAGCATGCAAGTATCAAATTACAGAGTTTTCTTTTGGATCTTTTTGCGCTTGAATGGATTAAAAATGTTTGATTGTTTCAATTGGCAAGACTTAAAAACGTGATGGCGATGTCATTTTTTTGTTGTATTTAGTTTACATGTACAGAAATGCTCTGATTAACTGATACATTTTATCATCTGATATATATTATATGTGACCTGGACCACAAAACCAGTCATAAGGGTCAATTTTTCGAAATTAAGATTTATACATCATCTGAAAGCTGACTAAATAAGCTTTCCATTGATGTATGGTTTTTTTAGGATAGGATATTTGGCAGAGATACAACTATTTGAAAATCTGGAATCTGAGGGTGCAAAAAAATCTAAATATTGAAAAAATCACCTTTAAAGCTGTCCAGATGAAGTTCTTAGCAATGCATATTACTAATCAAAAATTAAGTTTTAATATATCTACAGTAGGAAATTTACAAAATATCTTCATGGAACATGATCTTTACTTAATATCCTAATGATTTTTGGCATTAAAAAAAAATCTATAATTTTGACCAATACAATGTATTTTTCGCTATTGCTACAAATATATCCCAGTGACTTAAGACTGGTTTTAACTGGCAAACTACATTCTTAATAGAGTACCTTGACTATACTTTCAATAGCTTGTAGCTTGCTGAGCTAGTTTTAGATTAGCTTTGCCAAGACTATTCATTACATCTATCACACACACTGACATCGAATACTCGTACAATTTCAGCCATGACCCATTTTAGCACATGTACCACTGACATAAAACAAGCCGCTCTGTAGACCTGAGTCAGACCTTAATATAACGTCAACTGTGAAATCGTGTTCTGAAGGATTCCCCAAGACTCTTTCTTTTTCATTCTCTCCTTTTGATTCTTTCACAATCGCTTCCTTTTGTTTCCACAGCTGGACCACTTGAACCTTTCTGGTCTCCTCCCAGCATTCTCTCTCACTCTCTCTCTTCTTTGTCTTCCTCAGCCCTCTCTTTTATGTATGTATCTATCTATAGTCCGGCAGATGCAAGCCCCATTTGTACTTCCCCTGACACTCCTGCAGGGGCTTTGCTTAGGGATGCAGAAGCCACAGCCAATCCTGGGTGCAGCTCATGGATCAACCTGACACTTGGTCAGCATCAGCAGATTATGAGCTATAGGAGCCTGACAGTGCTGTATTGTTCTCCCATCTAAATATGAACAATACGGTCCGACCAGCGCGCCACTGACAGCTTATTCCCTCTTATCACTCCTGTGGTGTGGCGG
>NW_015505353.1:798481-826423 GCF_001515645.1 Sinocyclocheilus grahami
GGTTAACCGGTTAAAATGAACATCCCTAGTACCTTTATAAATGTTAGTTTTGATCAATTTAAATCAGTCTTGCTCAATAAAACTATTAACTCCTAAAAGAAAAAAAAAACTTACTGACTCCAAACTTTTGAACAGTAGTGTATAATTTACATAAATATTTTAGGAGTTCAGTATAAATGAAGCTCAATTGGCTGCATTTGTGGCATTTCAGCTCAAATAATACACAAGTTTTAACAGAAGAATTAATGTAAGTGCTTTTATATAAAAAGGTTCACATTTCTGACACCAAAAATTGTCCCCATTCACTTTTCCATTGTAAGTGATTCAGTACTGGCTACAGTCAAACTCTCTCTCTCTGGCCAATCCGGTCCAGTGGCTACAGGAAGCATTGTCCCCAGACCTCTTTATCACACTCTGTCGTGACCATCACGGCTAATTTCTGTTCTCACTGAACAGAAAGGCTCATTTTCTGAACAATAGTACAAATTTGCAACATGTCATGAATGAATGTATCCAGGCTGTAAAAAGCTGCTTGAGACGGTTCAGATTCACGGCCATGTGTCAAGAGCACAAGGATTTGTCTTGCCCGATTCATTTAACGACAACAGAGGCCTTAATAGCAATCAGATGGATAGACAACTCTCCTAAAATGTACTTTCTCTCTGTATTATGTAGCATTAGAACTAATGATTAATTTAATTGAATTGTTTTATTAAAACAATTCATTTAAATGAACCAGACACAGAAATGCTTTACTGATTTTCTTTCTCAGAAGTCACTGCATAACATCAAAGTCTCTGGTCACATTCTGCGTCTATTTTGCGACACGTTTAGTTAAACGTTGCCCTTCATCAGTATGTTTTCAAGGTTTTAAGATTAGACATGGCCCAACTCAACTGTTATGTTAAGACCTAACTGACTGTGTTTATGAGGATACTCATCATTTGCATTTTGACACAATATTTTTTTTATTTGTCCATTCAAGTACGATGAGACGAGAAAGAACTCAGTCATTCAGTATTTGCACACTTTTCTGTGTGTACACAAAAAAGTATATCAGACAGCATGCAAGTATCAAATTACAGAGTTTTCTTTTGGATCTTTTTGCGCTTGAATGGATTAAAAATGTTTGATTGTTTCAATTGGCAAGACTTAAAAACGTGATGGCGATGTCATTTTTTTGTTGTATTTAGTTTACATGTACAGAAATGCTCTGATTAACTGATACATTTTATCATCTGATATATATTATATGTGACCTGGACCACAAAACCAGTCATAAGGGTCAATTTTTCGAAATTAAGATTTATACATCATCTGAAAGCTGACTAAATAAGCTTTCCATTGATGTATGGTTTTTTTAGGATAGGATATTTGGCAGAGATACAACTATTTGAAAATCTGGAATCTGAGGGTGCAAAAAAATCTAAATATTGAAAAAATCACCTTTAAAGCTGTCCAGATGAAGTTCTTAGCAATGCATATTACTAATCAAAAATTAAGTTTTAATATATCTACAGTAGGAAATTTACAAAATATCTTCATGGAACATGATCTTTACTTAATATCCTAATGATTTTTGGCATTAAAAAAAAATCTATAATTTTGACCAATACAATGTATTTTTCGCTATTGCTACAAATATATCCCAGTGACTTAAGACTGGTTTTAACTGGCAAACTACATTCTTAATAGAGTACCTTGACTATACTTTCAATAGCTTGTAGCTTGCTGAGCTAGTTTTAGATTAGCTTTGCCAAGACTATTCATTACATCTATCACACACACTGACATCGAATACTCGTACAATTTCAGCCATGACCCATTTTAGCACATGTACCACTGACATAAAACAAGCCGCTCTGTAGACCTGAGTCAGACCTTAATATAACGTCAACTGTGAAATCGTGTTCTGAAGGATTCCCCAAGACTCTTTCTTTTTCATTCTCTCCTTTTGATTCTTTCACAATCGCTTCCTTTTGTTTCCACAGCTGGACCACTTGAACCTTTCTGGTCTCCTCCCAGCATTCTCTCTCACTCTCTCTCTTCTTTGTCTTCCTCAGCCCTCTCTTTTATGTATGTATCTATCTATAGTCCGGCAGATGCAAGCCCCATTTGTACTTCCCCTGACACTCCTGCAGGGGCTTTGCTTAGGGATGCAGAAGCCACAGCCAATCCTGGGTGCAGCTCATGGATCAACCTGACACTTGGTCAGCATCAGCAGATTATGAGCTATAGGAGCCTGACAGTGCTGTATTGTTCTCCCATCTAAATATGAACAATACGGTCCGACCAGCGCGCCACTGACAGCTTATTCCCTCTTATCACTCCTGTGGTGTGGCGGGACATGATCTGCTGGGCCTCTCTCTCTACATGCACACACACAAACACAAACACACACACACACACGTCTGCTCACCTGTGGTTTGCTCAGGCAAGGCCAAACCAGATTATGGTACACACCAGGCACATTCCATTACAACTTTTTTTTTTTGAGAAAAATATGTTTATCCATAGCCAACATTTGGTTTAATGATTAATTTAGAAAAAACATTAACTCATGTTTTTTCTTTTTAATTATTTATTTATTTTACATTTTGTCAATTGTATTTGTATTTAATATTTATTGCTAGAAAACAGCTAATTAAAAAAACTAACAAAAATAATTTTAATGTATTTTGACATTATTTAGATAACCAAATGCAAAAAATAATAAACAGCAGAATTTTTTTTCATTACATATTTATTTTGTACCCTATTCATGGAAAGCAATCTTAGCAAACAAAACTGAACACTTTAACAACACTGACATTTATAAAATACAAGAATTTGTATAATCTGCAGGGAAAAAAACTATCTATCAAAGTGGGACATGTCTATTAATCTGTTCTTTATTCTTGTGAAGATTACGCTTATAGATTTCACAGCTCCATGCTGGTTTATCATGTGAATCTACATGCAATAATCACTAGCATCAGAGATTAAAATCACTGGCTATGTCATCAATTTATTTCAATTCTGTTCAGAGAAAACCGTGACAAATGCAGCTAAACTTCGATTATTCATTCCTACTGTCCAGAGAGGGAGCTCCCCAGCATTGCATTTCAATCACAGAGAAAAGATAGAAATTGCAATTGCAATAAGAATGCAAATCTCTGGTGTCATTAAATCTAGAAATTCAAAGGCAGCATTGCATTTATGTCATGGTGAAGGCAGCCCAAAATGCACTGCATCAAGCTCAGTGAAAATCTAATCCAAGATGAAGCTAGATGAAGTCTTACGTAGCAAGAGAATTATGACAAATATATTCATAGTTCAATTCAATACCGCAAAGTCTCAATAAAAAAAGTTTTAAATAATTAAAAATGTTGACATAAAATGTGTAAAGAAGTCTCTTCTGTTCATCAAGGCTGCATTTATTTGATCAAAATACAGTAAAAACAGTGAAATATTATGACCATTTAAAATAAATGCTTTCTATTTTAATAAGTTTTCAAATATAATGTATTCCTGTGATGGCAAAGCTGAATTTTCAGCAGCCATTACACCAGTCTTCAGAGTCACATGATCCTTCAGAAATCAGTCTAATATGTAGGGCTGTCGCGGTGAAGGAATTTTTGAGTGCCTCAATAGGTATTATGCGGTATTATCGCCACACACACACACACATACATATATATATTCTGCGTGTGTATGTGTTACGATATAACGAGGTCATATTCAGAAACCAATGAAACCGAAACCAAATAGCATTGAAACAGGAAGTGAAGTAAACAGAAGAGAATGACAAAATAACCATGCACTCAACAGAACATAAACCAGACAATAAGATTGTTAGGCTATCGTTAGCCTATATGTATAACAGTTCATTCTGATCCCCGAGTCCGACTGGAAAAGAGACTTTCTATTGACATTTCCACCTGCGCGCGTTCTAGACGGGCTGTCAGTCAGTGCAGTTACAGTGTTGCGCCACAAGGTGGAGGAAAGGGACTGTCTTTGAGTGAGTCTTTAAACCGTTCATTTAACTACATGTTCAAAAACGCTGATTCATTCAAAGAGAGACAAAATGAAAAACGCTGTTGAAATCATTTTAACTTTGAGCGCCACGTTAGAAGGCTCAGCTGACCAATGTGTCGATGCTAAGACAGAGATTTGGATTTCCTTGGACATGACTACCTATTTTCCCAAATATATATGACTCGCAAGTAATCGCACATGCTCAGTTGATCTCTCTCTCATTCGTTGTCTGTTTAGGCTTGTTAAGTGCAAATTTACGGATCCTCAGTACAAATCGGCATGGTACACATTATGTTATCATTACTAACTTATTTAATATTCAGTACACATGCACGAAGTGTAAAACGAGAAGGGCACAGCCCTATAAAAAAAAATTGCGGTTGCTGCGGTTTTTGCATTCCTCTGCGGTTTGCTCGTCAATATTGCGATATTGCGGTTATCGCGACAGCCCTACTAATATGCTGATTTGCTGCTCAAGAAACAATTCTTATTATTATCAATGTTGAAAACAGCTGTAATGCTTAATATTTTTGGGGAAACCATGATACATTTTTTTCAAGATTCTTTGATAAATAGAAAAGTTCAAAAGAACAGTTTATTTAAAATATCTTTTGTTGTAACATCATAATTAAAGGGGTCATGAACTGTATAGGTCCACTTATAATGTTATCAAGATTTTTACATAAAGAAACTATTTAGAAGTAATTGGCTATTTTTCTCTCCTGTGTTGACTCTCATCAGAACGCTCTGTTTGAATAGACGTGGTGGATTGTAGACTCGGAAGTAAACATTCACTGCTATGATTGGCTAACAGTTGTGTATGTTTGACAGCCTACATCCTTCATAGATGGACGCTGCTGTGATTTAGGTTAAAAACGCATAAATACTCAGTACATATCAAAGGATCTGTAACAACAGACAAAGCAATAGTGACCACGTAATAACAGTTACTCACACTTGTGTGTTGCGACATTACTGTCAGATCCAATATAGTAAGCACAACATCTTTTAGTTTCCATCTTTCTGAAAATCCTGCATCAAATTGTGCCTTGTTTGTAAACGAATCCATAGTGAAATGAAGTGAATGAAGGACCAAGTTCTTATTGACGCGGTCTGGATCTTCATTAAAAATAAAGTTGATCCACTCTTTCCTAATGTTAGGATCAGAAGGAAGGCAATGCACAACGTCTTGTCTTCGGAGCCATCTTTATCGTTTGGTTTCTGCATAGACCTGCGTTTGCCTCTCGTTATTTACACTACATGCACGAATAAGTGGGAGGGGCTAAACAGGCAGTGATGTAGAAGCAGGCGTTGATCTTCCTCTGCGGAGGCGGGGTTTAACCACACTATTACGTCATAAAGTGGCACATTCCACAACCTGTCTTTTTGGCAGATTGGCTTCAATATAAGCTGTTTTTAGACTAATGAGAAAGTTTTAAGTTCTAAAAATATTTTTTTGTAGTACAACGACCTCTTATATGTCAAAAGATCAAGGGAATTTAGATTTCTCAGTTCATGACCACTTTAAATTTACTGTCACTTTTGATTTATTTAATGCATCCTTGCTGAATAAAAAAGTGCACTAGGTTTTGAAACAGAGCATATCTCTACGCTGAACTCAACTTAAACGTCCCGCCCAGAACACAGGCTGCAGTCCATCACAGCAGGCGCATGTCTGCCATTTTGACTTACAGGCCACCATTACGTGGCTCAAAATGAACGAGCAGTTTCACAGGCGCTTATGTCTGTAGCCTTCATCTCAGAGCAGTAATCCACTCCGCACAGCCTACATGATGTCAGGGGTGGGTGGCCCTCCTCAGAGAGCGGGAATTTGTGCACCGGGCCACTCTATGGTAGTACATTCTACTGCGATGGTTATCAGTTGCTATCTGTAGCCGTGTGTTTGTGTGCAGTAGACAGGGGAGAGGCTCTTAAGGGCTAAATGAATCCTGATTCCCCTGATATTTCTCTCCCGCTGGGGACTTCCTCTCCCAGCCTGCCACTGACGATGTGTGATGCGTTCCTCAGGGAGAGAGCAGTAATAAGCAAGGAACACACAGCTCCTTGACTGACGGCGCTACTGCTGCGCCGTCGTTGCTAACGTGTGCACACTTGCACGCTCTCAAAGATGCATATGCGCTAATAGACACCTATCAGCATGTGCAACGGATGTGTGAAACTTTTGAATGCAAAGAAACTTAACAAATACTCTCGGACGCTGTGTGAATGGGAAACTGCAGATCCATGAGAAATCACAACTGAGAAATCATTCAAATGTTTCCTCTAGACAGAAAAAAAGAGGTAAAGGGATAGTTCACCCAAAAAGGAAAACTCTTTACAAACTTGCATGACTTAATTTCTTTGGAACATGGCAGAAGATATTTTGAGAAATATCTGAGTGTTTTTTGGTTCATACAATGGAAGTCAATGGGCACCACAACTGTTTGGTTACCAACTGATCAACCACTGATTTTTGGGAAGAGGCTGTAGAATAGATCTATACACCTTAAAATGTTTTAGCCGAAGCACAGAACTACAATCCTGTTGGTATCTTTAAGAATAATCAATTTAGCCAAAGTACTGAAGGAAAAAAAAATGAAACTCCAAAAAGATGGATTAGGATCTGTGCAAAGACAGTAGGGATGCACCGATACCGGTATACCGATATCGGGCCCGATACTGAGCTCCTGTACTCGTACTTGTTAAACTGCCCTGATACCAAACGCCGATACCACACAGCATGTGATAAGTGCCATATTCAGACAATGAAACACCGACAACAGACAGCAGAATGGAGTTATTAGAGATTAATATTACTAGAATATTAGTTCATTTATTAGTACTAATTTAGCACATATTAATGCCTTATTCTACATCCCTAATCGTACCCAATACCTAAACTTAAAGGGGTCATATGATGCTTTTTTAAAGATCATTATTTGGGCGGCATTATGAAAATATTTCCACATAGTGAGGTAGATATGTGGGGGCGTGTTAGAACGAGCCGTTTTAGGGGGGCGTGGCAGAGTCTTAAATTTGATAAAGAATATCTCTTTGGTTTTGAGACTTTAGTCTTTGCAACTTCAGGGATCTTATCTATGCACAATCAGCTTTTAACACTCCAAAGAGAAAGGAAAACTTGAAATCGCATCATATGACCCCTTTAACAACTACCTTACTAACTATTAATAAGTAGCAAATTAGGAATTTATTAAGGGAAAAGTCATAGTTAATAGTGAATAAGTGTTCCCTATTCTAAAGTGTTACAGAGCACGCTAGCACAAATAGTAGATGACCTAAACTAAATAAATCCACAAAACTCCTATTTTGATGTTTTAAAGTCTCCTAAGAGCAACATCTGAGCAATAAAATGTTATTGTGGGTGTGCATATATCTATATTTGAGTGAAAATGTGACTGTGTTGGAGGGGAGGGTTTGCAATGTCAGAAAATAAAGTCAAATGTGCCATTTTGAGGATTATTTTAATCAGTGAGAAGAGCAAGTGTGAGTGAGTGAGTGAGTGAGAGTGCTGTCAGTCTGGAACATGGAACTGAATGTATGAACGCCCAGATTTCCACGAGCTGCTCTCCACCACCCAATTAATCACGCACATTATTCCAACGTTAAGTTAAATATGTTGATTGTATCCTTGCTGAGGAAAATGAAAGTGTTTCTCTGGAGGAGAAGGGCATGGTTTAAAGCTCAGGGAGTATGTGGCGTGTGAGTGGCGTGCGTGTGTGTGTGTGTGTGTGTGTGTGTGTGTGTGTGTTTGTGTGCGTGTGCGTGTATGTAATCTGCAGGTTTGTGTGTCAAGGTCAGAATGGTCAAATGTGTCCTCTCCCCTCTCCCTCCTCCATCCACACACCTGAATCAGAGCTGACACCAGAAAAAATCCTTATAGTCTGCAACACACGCACGCACACACACACTCACTCACTATCTCCCCATCACTATCTCCCACACATTCATTCACACATGAGGGATGCATATCACAATGTAAATAGATTGTCTATGACAACATTTTCTACGTCTCAATAAATGATTTTGTTTAGCGGTCATTTGTCATGTTTTCAAGCGATAGCTTTAAACAAGCGTTTTCAGAGAGCTAAAGCGTTTGTCAGTGTAAATTATTATCTATGCATTTAATATAACTTACACTAAAGCAATAAGCTGCAAGAGGCCATGCATTACAGTGAATTTACCACGGAATAGGAGCACACTTACTTTACTGTGGTAAAACTATTGCAATTCACAGTCTGCTGGCAAAAGCAAAGTAATACAAAATTACATTTACAAATATTTATTAGGGACGCAAAACAGATCAGAGTAAGATGTCAAGAAACTTTTTAACGTTATCAGTATCTGTATACAATTAGAAAGATGGGCCAATATTTAAACCAATAAATTATTGTTAAATGATCATTATTTTTAATTGGTCTACATATTGTTACAAAATAAAATATTAGCATTAGTATTTATTTAACAAATTAATAATAAATAATAATAAATAAAATATTTTATATGTAACATAAAACATTTACTTAAAGTAAGATTTGTTATATTGTTGAAAGTTATATTTTCCATTAAAATATTAGTAATTATTGATATAATTTCTGGTTATCTATATAATATAAATTATGGTTATCAATAAAATATTTATTGTCAGTTATCAATAAAATGTTTATAATGTTATCTATAAAATATTAATAATAGTCAGTTATTTGTAAAATATTAATAACTATGGTTATTAGGAAAATATTAATTGACGATTATCAATAAAAAAATTCTGACATCTATAAAATATAAATAATTATCAGTATCTGTAAAATATTTTTTAAAATATGGTTACTGGAAAATATTTACAATTAATGGTTAGCAATAAAATACTAATGATCTACATCTGTAAAATAATTATCTGTCTTAAGTAAAATTATAATGACCAGTTATGAAAAATATTAACAGCTACGGTTATCAATATAATATTGATGATCTGACATCTAAAAATAATTAATGGTTATCTGTAAAATATATATAATTACTAATTACAATTATTATATATAATTATTATACTAATTACAATAAAATAGTTCTTATAATTTATATTATCTGTTATCTATTATTTGTAAAATATTAATAATTATTATTGTGGTATCAGACCACTAATTAAATTTTCATATCAGTGCATCCTCCTTATCACAACCAGTCAGTCTAAGAAAAATGATCCATTTTACAAGGCATCACGACACAGATAGCTTGTAACGTGGCACACCTGATGCTTTACCTATAAATTAACGTCTCTGGTCGTGAGTTCACAGACTATCCGGCCCAACAACACCTCCAATCGCGTCCTCTACCGTCAATTACAGCCCCCCCGTTTTCTGTCCACCTGACCAGCGACGTTCGACGTCTGAACTTCCGTAACCTCTATTCTTCCCCCATCTCTCCTCAGTCTTTCGTTTGATCCAGCAGTTTAATAACCTCAAGTGCTGTCATGGTCGGTTTTTGAAAAATGGCTCCCATAAAACATAACAGCCTCAATCAGGCAGTGGAGATTCGCCCAGCTCCGACTATCTCCCAGTGTCCCCTTGTCTCCCGTCGCCGCCTTAATGAATTAGTGCTGAAATATGCAGTGGCACCTCAGTCATTAGCACAAACGTGCATCTGTGATTTAATACCATTTTTCCCAATGTTTGCTGTGGAGATGGTCGTGGCTGACTGGCATGTTGAAATATTTGAACCCTATCAGACAATGGGATAAGACCAGCCTGTTGCTCCTGAGTATATCAATGGTAAATCCCAGCTGATTTACAAAGCATTAACATTTTACCGAGCCCTGAAATAAAAAAATTTAAAAACTCACTGATTTACAAAGTAGGTGATGACATTTTGAAAATAAATACTAGGCTAATTAAATACTCGATGGCAGAGCAGCGTGTGGTTGATGGACTGGCGTAGTGTGGAGTTGAGTGGAGAGAAGGGGGCTGCCACCAGTGCTTCTTTGAATGCTGGAATTCATGTGAAAGTGAAAAGTGTCCTTTTTTCCCCAGACAGATATGCTACATTGAGAAGTTTGGGGTCTGTAAAATCTTTTCAATCAGAATTTGCTAAAAGCAATTCCACAATGCAAAAAAAAAAAGTTCTAAAATAAACGTCATTTTCTTTGTGGAAACTATAAACTACATGTACATGTTCAAAAGTTTGGGGTCAGTAAATTTTTTTGAATGCTTTTGAAAAAAGTCTCCTATCCTCACCAAGGCTGCATTTATTTAATCAAAAATGCAGAAAAATCTTTTGACACATTCTAAATGTCTTTACTCCCACTTTATCCATTTTAATGCATCATGCTGAATAAAAGTATCAATTTACTTTATATATAGTTCCCTCGTTTTAGTAGACTGTGTCCATGTTGTACTAATTTGTTCCCTCATTTTCATCAAAACAAGGGAACAAATTAGTTCAAAGTGGCTACGATTTACTAAAATGTACTAAATGTGAACAAATTAATTCTTAATTTGTGACCACTATTTAACTAAAACAAAGGAACAAATTCTTAAACGATGGCCACAATATATGTAGACACATTTGTTTTCCACATCATGTGAGGCTCCACACTTTCCGACCCCAAATTTGACCTGTATTGTATGACAATAAGCATAAGATTTTGGGCTGATTTGATACAGAAAAGAGGCTGGTTATTAAACTCACAGTAAAGCTAATGTTAATGAAACTTTTAGTAACTCATTTAAGTTATTCTGTCTGTGCATACAGATGAATTGATGTGACACTCAACAGGCTACCAAAGTTTGAGCAAAGTCCTGAAAAATAAATAAAATGCACAAAATTAATCAACATGTTGTAAGAATAGAACTTCTCCCGAGTGAATTAGCACCTTCATTTTTTGTGTCAAAAATTAATTGTATCCCTTTCCAGCTTTCCCAATGAGATATTAAAATGAGATGTAAAGCAGAGGGGGTGGGGACCGCTGATTGTGCTAATTGATGCATTCAGAACACTGTGTGGGACCTGGGGATGCTACGCCACACAGGGGATGTCAGTGCCTCTAAAGATGGCAGCATATCTGCCTCACCATTTATAGTCTTTAATCAAAATCTACAAGCGGAAATGTGCTGTACAGACAGCGTGGGCTCCCTAATTCCAAAGCACCATGGGGTTCAGTTTAAGGGAATAAAAAGAAGAAAAAGTAAACCGTCCAAGAATTCTTTGACTTGTTTCGGCATGGAAGTTAGCCAGGCTTGCATAAGGAAATACATGAGCTGGAAATCAACTGTAACTGCATTTATATTGTGCATGACACGAGCAGTTCAGGAAGTAATCACAGTTACCCCACATGGAAATGAAGAACATACTCACTTTACTCTTAGTTTAAAACACAGCTTTTCAAAGTTTACGGTGCGCCAGATATAAGTAGACTTCACTTCCTCACATTCAAATCTGCCATGTTGATAGTTCACGTGAGAGCCAATGAAGTTTATGCACAGTTTCTTCTTCTCCACATTCTTCTGTGCTCTTTGCTTATGTCAACAAAGACATTCTCATGAGCATCATTAATCCACCGGATCTGAATGGCGTACTTTCAGTAAATTATAAATCAAATATTGTTCTTCACGCCGATAAAAACATGAATAATGCAGGCATGAATGGCATGAGGGTGAGTAAATGAGGAAAAAAAACTGAAAACTATTCCTTACACTGTAAAAAAAATACATTATTGGAGTACATTTGATAAGAAAATACCGTTTCAGTCTTTCTACTTCAAAATGACATGTTTAACTCAATGTGTCACTTAAAGAAGCGGCCTTAATAAAAATTCATAGAATCTGCTCAGCCACAGAAATGGATGGCGACTGAGGGGTCACATTGCATCTGTGGTGGGAAGGTCAGAGGTTGCGTACAGTTCTAAAACAAGACGGTGTGTTTTCATGCATCATATAACAGATAAAGATTTTCGGTGTCGAGCCAGACCGGCGGGGGGGAGGGGGACACGTGCAGGGTCCCGGCATCCACCGTCGTGTGTTAATTCTGTCAAGGTGTCATCCCTCTCTCTCCCTCGCCTATGTCACACACTTCATCTTCAGCGCTCGTCCAGGTAACACGCAGCCGGCCTGCAATGGTCAGTGTTATGACACACGTATAAAATGTTCTATTTTGTACCAAACGCACTACATGCTAAACGCGGTACGTCACGGCAGTTTTTCTTGATCCTTTATTCTGGAGTAATGCGATTATTCTACACAAATGGTGGGGATTTGATTCGGGCCAAAAGCATCGCAGGGCCCCAGTGCTTGGGGCTAGTATTCATCAAGTGTAGAAATTATGTATTGAATGTGTTCTTGTTTATGACATCATTCAGCCGGATGAAATAGAAGCAGAGATTGGTTGCAGTGATTACCGTAAGTTGCCAGTGTTTTCATTACAAACAGCAGACGATTTCAAATAAAAAGATTAGAGGTGTATGGCATCTTCAGAATCATGTCATGGAGTGAATTTATCATGACCAGGACACTAGCGACCCCATTTTCCACAGCTGTAAAATAGATGTACGGTACATTTCATTTTTTATATTCTTTTAAAAATGGTCCAGTAGTGACTGCCATTACAGCGGCAATGCGTTTGGTTAGGGAAAAGAATCTGATGGCAAAAAGTGTCTGCTCTTTTGATTCTTATAGCTAATAGTTCAATGCTTGTTACTTCTAAATACTGAATGCAATCATAACGAACACATGATGTCATGGTACTTGGTGCCATTTCCACAAAAATATTAAGCAGTACATTGATGATGCTGATTAGACATTTTTCATGAGCACCAAATCAGCATATTATAATGATTTCTGAAGTATCATATGACCTAGGCTACGTTCACACTGTCAGTTTTTGGGATTGACAACCGCATTTACTTACAGGTGTGAGTTTCGAAATGTCCCGTTCACTCAGCAGCTTACAGTAGTGTCTCGAATGCTGTCTATATGAACATGCAACGGGAGTCAAGCCCGTATTCTTTACCAGTTACCATAGCGACAGTGAACCAAGTAATATGGCGACATCCATAAAAATGAAAGTCTTATCACTTTCTGTCGCGACAAGAGTCTAATTGAGCTGTAAGTTCATCCATCAAATCTTCATTAACTGACAGCAGCTTTTATATTTGGGTGGAGAGCGGTGAATTTGAGTCGCGCACAGAACACAAAACTGACGGGAGCAGCTCCAGTGGAGACTGGATCTTTAAATTTTAGATGACACACAGCTCATTTCTCCGTCACTGTAAGTTACTAAAACCACACATGAAACCACACAACACATGGTAAACACGTGTTTGTGCAGCAGAGCGGCTCTCTCACTTTATGTCGTGACAGACAACTAGTTGTCCAGTCCTGTTCCGTTCACACAGAGCAGGCATTTCGAGAATGCGGTTGTGAGTCCTGAAAATTTACGGGTGTGAGTTTGGTTACAG
Organism: Sinocyclocheilus grahami; assembly: GCF_001515645.1. Lineage (NCBI taxonomy): Eukaryota > Metazoa > Chordata > Actinopteri > Cypriniformes > Cyprinidae > Sinocyclocheilus > Sinocyclocheilus grahami. The sequence continues at coordinate 811,968 of NW_015505353.1, forward strand.
AATGTGGTTGTAACGCCTGAAAACAACTATATTGTGTGTGAACGTAACCATATTAAGGACTCAAATACAGGACTGACAACTGTATTCTGCTGCTGTGTGAACGTGGCCACTGGGACTGGAGTAATGACTGCTGAAAATTCAGCTTTCCATCACTGGAATAAATTACATTTCAAAATATATTCAAATAGAAAGCAGCTACTTTAAACTGTAATAATATTTAACAATATTATGGTTTTTTTTTCTAAATCAAATAAACAACAATATCATCACCATAAGAAATTTAATATTTAAAAATATTTTAAAAATATTTATATTTATATTTATATATATAAACCTCTTACTAGCTGAACAGTACTATTTAACTTCCATAAAGAAAATTAAATGTATTTCAGGGGTTTTTTTGCATTGTGGAATTACTCTAGCAAATTCTCATTGCCCTAATGTATTTACTTCAATCTTTATTATTATTGTAATTCGCTATTCTTAATGCAAAAACTGTACTAAAATCTTTAATCAAATTCTTTTTTTTTATTACTTTTTCACATTACATCAATTTGAATTGGGAGACAAATCTGCATAATTGTTTTAAACATAAATGTCACAATGCTAAAAATCCTAATGGTGCAACCCCAAATGCAAATGTAATGCCTAGGACATTTATTGGAAGTGTTACAGTTAGTTCCTTGGCAATACACATTGTTGGAAGGTGAAGATAAAGATTTAATTAGACGTCAAACACACATTTCCCAACCGTTTATTTGAACTGATATCCTTGAGTAACATATACTCATGGCGAACAAATACTGCCACTGGTTTTGCTAATCAACAGTTTAAGGATTCTAATTCCTGATCTGAAGTCTGTTCTTAGCATTTCACTGTTCTCCTGTGTTCAATTGGGACAATTACTAAAAATAGAGCATGTCTGTGCTTTAAGGTGCACAAATTCACCCAGCAGTACAGCCAGGGGCCTTTAAAACACTCTTCGAGTTTCTATATGCTGTCTCTATAGCTGTCTTCTGCTCAGCCCTCATTTCATATCTTATCTATTTACTTATCTGGTGCCTCAGTCTGCCCAAAAGAAACAAATTATTTCAAAACCACTGAGGGGAAGATTATGCTAAACCTCAAATTTGCCTTGCTTGAAAGAAAGCCTCCGCAACGTTCCACTCAATTTCGACAATACACGATTGTTATGGTAGCATAATACTAATTGTCTATGGATATAGAAAGGGAAAATACAGATTTTTTCGTCCCCTAAGAGCTGAGCAGTCAAGCTGTGCGTATCTACAAAATAACTTAAACTGGTGTCTGATGGTGAATACGAGGCAAACGGTAAAAGCTGATTGTTAAAGAGAGCGCTTTATAGAGATGCCATCTCTAGTTCAGAAGGAGAGGTGCAGTAGCATTTGCCTTGAAGCTCAGACAACAGCTGAAATATCCTTCCTGAAAGACTGTGACATCAAAGAACTTCTCAGCGCACATCTGTCTGCCATCCAGCAACTGGCAGCGCTTGAGAACTCTGACTTACTGTAGTGAACGTTTTATGTTCTGCCACCATAAAGTTGTATTATCATGCTACCAATCTACAGTGCCAGTCACAAGTTTGGACACTGATATACCACATAATATTGTAAATCATCAATAAAAATCACCAAAAACTATGAAATAATGACCAAAACATGCTAAACAAATCAAAACTTTTTAATATATGTTTTATCATTACAATAGCCACTCTTTGACTAGATTACAGATCTGCTCAGCCATTTTGATGGCTTTTGCTTCACTAACTGCCTCAAATCAGCCAAATAAAATAAATAAAATAAAATTTCTAATTATCAAAGAGACTTGAATAAAAAGTATGACTGTTTCCACAAAAATACTAAGCAACTGTTTTCAACATTGACAATAATATTCATGTTTCTTGAGCAGCAAATCAGCATATTAGAATGATTTCTGAAGGACCATATGCCACTGAAGACTGGAGTAATGACTGCTGAAAATAAATGACATTTTACAATATATTAAAATAGAAAACAGTTATTTTGAATTGGAATAATATTTCACAATATTACTGTTTTTATAGTAATTTTGACCAAATAAACGCCTTGGTGAGCACAAGAGACGACTTTTCATTAATAATAATTACAGTATACAGTATAAAATGCTAAAAAGAAAATAAAACTGCACATTTGCTGACATGGGTATATTTGAAAATGGAGATAAATGTTCTTTAAAATGATCTTACTTTATCAACGCTCACATCAATTTACCTCATGCTGTGGGGTAAAAGGCCCAGAACGCTGCTATTAAATTAACATGTCTTTTTAATCAAAACAAACTTTGTTTTTATTTTATTATTATTATTTTTTACATACATTTTGTTGCTATAGCAATGTTCAAAAAAATCCTTTTAGCCCCATTGTTCCTCATTATAATTATATGAGTGGCTGTGAATGTGGAAAGTCAGCCAAGATTCCATCAGGGAGAGAAAAAGAGAGATTAAAAAAAGAAACATTTTTGTTTTCTTCTCCACAACCCCTGTCTGCTGATTTACGAGTGGACACCACACTATTGTTTACTGTTAATTGCTATTAAATTATACCATAGTTCCATGCAAGATGACATTTCGCCTCAAGTAGATATACTGCTGGCAGCACTTCCACCCAGCGTGAATTCAAACAACAGCATGGCCTGTAAATTTGAATGTAAATACATCCATGTAGGAGGGATAAAAAAATGAGAGTAAGCCATCATCTGCCGGATGTGACAGACACAGGTAAGACCATCAAGGAGGACGCCAAGCTGATGAGAAGAGACGAGACCTGGCAAAAACAATGGCCCTGGACAGCCTCACAATAGCTTCATTAGAAGGGTTAACGTTATCAAGGCTTGGGGGGAATGAGTGGAAATATCAACCCCTGCTTAATATGGAACCTTCTGGAAGGCACAGCTTCCATAAGGTTCCATCATCTTGACGGCGAGGTGATTATGTTTGGTAATCTGATGCTCGTTAAGACGTAAGCGCTGGCATCATGTGATGGAGGAGATGGGTATCGGTGAAAAATACAGGGAAAAAAGAGGCACATACTGATAATACACACAAAGGCGTAGTGAGAAGTTAGTGGTTCAAATCTCAGTTCTGGCACTCAGCTTAGATTCATTACTTTTCATCCAAAGATTTGTTAATCCACCCAAAAAAATGACAATTCTGGTAGGTGTATTGTTCCAAACCTGTACGACTTTCTCTTTCCGCAAAACACACACACAACATTTTTTTGAAGATGAAGAAGAACCAAACAAAATTGGAACCTATTGACTTTCTTTTATTTAAAAAAAAAACTTTTAAAACATTTTTAAATTATATTTTTTAGTGTGCGTGTCACACAGGTCCGGAACGATACAAGGGTGAGCAAATGATAGTGAAGTGATGTGTGGTCAGGGATGGTGACCCATACTCGGAATTTGTGCTCTGCATTTAACCCATCCAAGTGCACACACACAGTAGAGAACACACACCCCCGGAGCAGTGGACAGCCAATGGGGAGTAGTTGGTGGTTTGGTGCCTTGCTCAAGGGTCTTACCTCAGTCATGGTATTGAGGGTGGAAGAGAGCACTGGTTATTCACTCCCCCCACCGACAATTCCTGCCGGGCCTGAGACTCGAACCCGCGGGTTACAAGTCCGACTCTCTAACCATTAGGCCACAACTGCCCATTAAAGGTCTGTCAGAAGTGGGATGATGGCAGAATTTTCATTGCATAAACTATCCCTTACAGTACTAAACTTGTAGCTGGATCATTGGTGACAAATACTACCTCAAATATTGCAAAGTATATGGAACTAAAAATTACCACTGAAAGTTTCGCATGTTACCATTTTTATAATTTTACTAATTTTATATATACATTATGTTGTTAAATTTGGCAACGTACTGTAATATTTATTTCTGTAATCGATATATAAAGTTTGCCCTTTTATTAATAAATTTGCACTTTCAATTGGCAGAATTTCTTTACTTGTTGAGCATTTAATTCAAAGCTCAATAAATATGAAATATTGTACATTTTGTACAAATATTAATGGTGTCTTAAATATATATACAGTGGAGATCAAAATTAGAGAACCACCTACAATTTCCTAAATTTCAAGGTCACTGTTTAGTCCTATTTGAAGTTATGCTAACAGGAATTGAGGGGCAGTTTTAAGCATATTTGAATTTCTGAACTGATTAACTCAAGTGTAATTTCATAAGACACCTGATTTGTCAAAGCTAAACACTGCTAAAAACTGCAAAACTACTGATTTAGGATCCGTTTCTACCAAATTTTATAAATACTCTTAAGCTGCATTAAACTTAAGCTGCATTAAACATAAGTACAATCAGTCACTCACGAAACAGCCTCTGTTGAACTTTTTGTTAAAGCCTCTCTTGTAAAACAAGAAGTACACAAATCTCAAGTCTTACTTGTAACAACCCAGAAGTCTCATGAACAGGTCACGATCAACACGTCCCTGTACAGTATTTAGCACCTGCAGTCATGTTATTGTAGCCATACAGGAGTGTCTCTCTCCATTAGAACTGTTCAAGAACTTCAGCTGCGCTCGAGAGCCTGATGCAAAAGAGTGAGGATCGATGGGCCGGATCAATCGCCTCCCTGGTGGCTGAGTTTTAAGTGGCAGGGCCCGTGCTTGTACATCCGCATCAGGAGACCTGTCATGCTGTACTTACAATCAATTAAAGAAATTAGCCTCCTCACCCCCAGCCCTCCCCCTGCTCTCCTCCCCACACGTGCTGACGGACAGGGGAGCAGAGACACCTCTCCCTCAACAGCTGGCTCTAAATGGCATCAGTGTGGGAGAAACATCTGGAACGACACCTGCCAGCTCTACCTCAGCAGTCGTTTGCGCGGCGAGAAGAGGATGAAAAAATGTGCTAGGTACTCGGCGAACAGGATATGTGCAGTCAAACGAGAGACATTCATTCTGGTAAAGTGAAGGTGAATGACTCGATGACAGAATATTGATGGATATGGAAAACATCTGTGTGTGAGGAGTGTCATCCTGTTGTGATGTTAAAAATGGAGCTTTGGTTTTTTTAAATTGATGCACCAAATGTTAGTTGCAAAGGCTTAAAATCAACATGAAACATCCAGAACCCATTTTACTTTTATAATGTGATTTATTTCAAAATGAATCAGGATATTCAATGTGAATGATTTGATTTTAGCCATCTGGGATTGGACTGTGAAAAGTCACCTATATGACAGGTGGTTGAAGTAGGGGGGACTGAAAAATAAAGCCCCATTTAGACCATTAATATTTGGTCATTTTTCTATGATCAGATCACACTTGACTATAATAAAAGTAATTTTATTATAAAATTAATAAATGTAAATACATTTCATTTTGAACTTACATTATCTGCATTCAGATATGCAAGTAATATGTCATGAGCTTATGCTGCAAATGAGAGTTGAGCTCCAATCAGAATGGCATTGAGAATGACTTTTAAATTCCATTTAAATTCTTGAATTTGAGGTAACAAACAAGGTAAGAAAGTAAAATTATCATAGATTATCAAGAATCATAGACAGACAGACATATATAGAACGTTAGAAAGATAAAACAATACGATAGGTAGTTAGAACAATAAATAAAATGATAGAACGATAGAGAGAGAGAGATATAAAACATTAGAAAGATAGATAGAATGATAGAACGATAGATAGATTTAAAACACACATCCACCTTTTTCCTGAATGCGGAAGATGCTTTACATTTCCGGTCTTTGATGTTTCTAGTCAAAACTGGTGCAATAGTTTCAGCACTTCATAGTGTCACACTGACCGTCTTTTTGCAGTAACTCACCAATCATAGTTTAATGGGTAGGAAGAAGATATGACGCAAGCAACATCCATCACGGTGGTGCTCATCGGTTACTCAGGAAAAAGGTGGATTTAAGAATACTGAACAGCTAGAGGTATTGCAGTTGTTGATAACCCCGCTCACTGTAACCTCTGACCACGCTTCTTTAGCTCACGGTCCAGATCAGCAGCTCCTGCTCTGTAATCGCTCTGTACGGACAGGCAGGAAAGAGCGTCAGTTTGCGAGGTTTGAAGGTGACATGGATAAGTAGATAAAGCTTCAGACTGGGTATTCAGGCCACTGGTGAAGCATCCCAAGAGCCCTTCAACCCTCTCTGTATCTCTCTCTGTATACCCCCCCTCCCCCACCCCTCTTCGAAGAAAGATAGATAGAATGATAGAATGATAGATAGATTTAAAACACACATCCACCTTTTTCCTGAATGCGGAAGATGCTTTACATTTCCGGTCTCTGATGTTTCTAGTCAAAACTGGTGCAATAGTTTCAGCACTTCATAGCCCTCTCACCCAACGGCAGGGGAACGACCTGCAAGGTCGGAACCCTCGGTGGACTTGCCCGAGTCTCAGAAGGAACCTTATTCTAATTTCAGCGCTATTCCATTCCACTCTGGCCCATGTAATAAATCTTGTTTGGTGACAAAACGTCCAATTAAGAAGGAATTGACACAAAAAGAAAGGTGTGTGAGGGAAGTATGAAAAAAAATTACAAGAAGGAATGCTGCCTCAAGGACAAAGTCTGCCGCTAATGAACATCAGTGGCATAATAATCGGAATGATTGGAAAATAAGTTCCTCATTAGGAACTTAAAAGCTCTAAATCTTCAAATATAAGGTGTTACAAAGCTAAATTTGACTGTTAAACCAAATGACATGTCTATAAATTATGATATCTTCACTAGTATTCAATAATACTAAAAACATCCAGTTCATATTACTCCTGTACAGTATACAATGAAATTATAAGATCCTGTCGTATTTGCACATATAGAGGTTACAGAACTCGGACTGCTGGGATACTTCCTTTATCTGTAGTCAAGGAAATCTTGTCTATAGAGCTGTTTGGTCAGTACATAAGTTTGTAGGCCAACCCAGAAAGCTAATTCATCAATAAAAACAAATGTCACAAGGATATGAGCTAACATGCTGGTCTTATCAGACAGTTGTTGTAGTCCTTATTAGCAAACTTACATTTTTAATGAACACAAAATTCACATTTGATGTTTTACAACAAAATGTAATGTGAACCACAGATTTTATTTACTCACAAATGAAAAAAAAATGCAAATCTAAAAACTGAACTGCCTATGGCTTGAAAATGTTCATTCTCTTCCAGCTTTTAGGACTACAAATATTTTATACAATATTTGATTGGTAAACATGTCCAGATCACATTACACAGCCAAAAATGAGGCCTTTTTTCTAATATTAAGGTTTTTCTGCATTTTTCATGACAGATAATATAATACAATAATATCATAATAATATATTATATTAGTAATTGTCTCCATTCTGAAAGAGAGAAAAAAAAATGGACATGCTCTTGACAGGTTAGACAAGATTCACCCTGATGGCTGATTGTGTTTCAAGCAATTATTACATCATCCCATTAAGCAGAGTAAATTCTCTGATGAACGGAATACAACATTATAGTAAAATCCACTAATTAGCGATGGAAGCTCTAATCAGTCACTTGTTACTTAAGCAGACAATATTTGTCCAAAGCAACTTGCAGCGCACTAATTGCAGGGCCAGTCTCCATGGAGCCACATGGGGTTAAGTGCTGTGCTCAAGGGCATAATGCTGATAGAACTGGGCTGTAATCTCAAGTTAATTCTCCAGTTCCCGGGTCACCCCTATTTCAAGCTAAACCTGCGAGCCCACTTCCATAACCTTCAGGCTTTCACCATCACTCAAATCAAACTTTAACATATATTTTTACACATTAGATGACTATTGTACTGAAAACAAATGTAATATCTTAAAGTGAGAATAATGAAAACACTGTAAAGTTCTCTTAACTCATCTATTATACAGTATGTCTCATACTAGTCTCACATCATGCCATACATCTGATAACACATATTAAAACAATTTCCATTCTGTTGAATGTTTTGTGTATTTCTTTCAAACATGAATATTTTCACATCCAACTGTATCTCTAGACATCTTCTAACCTCAAGTGCTAAAGATGCCACTGCCTGGTGTTATACCTTGAACAGATCATGAATGTTTCATGAGAGGTGAGACTCTTGTCTGTGGAAATGAAACAAGATACATTTCCCTATATTTTCCCAATGACATCAAAGCTCTCTAAAGTACACAGTAGCACTTATTGTGTCAATAAAGGGTGTAGATATTAAAGGATTGTTTTTCTCAGTTCTAGCACAGACAAAAATTGCATCAAGATTTTTTTTGTCAATGGAGCCAACATAAAATACTTTTAATACCATCAGTTCTATTGATGTATTTTAAAATGTTATGATAAAATTAGACAAGATTATTTCTAATCAAAATAACCTTTAAGCAATCTTTGAGGAGAAGGTGTATGATCAAAAAGCATCAGCAAATATAATTGGAAAATTGGTTCCCCTCACTGGTTGTACATACTGATAATCCCGTCCCAAACTGGTAAACTCACCCCATTGGTTGATGTGCTGGGTTGGCATCAGTAGTTGAATGGCTAACTTACACTGTAGTTGTCTATCTCTGCATTTTATTTCGAGATATTTAATGTTTAAATATATTTATATATTTAATAACAAATGCACTACCGTTTGGGGTCAGCAAGTTTTTTTGGGGGAAATAAATTATTATTTTTATTCAGCAAAGACACATCAAGATGATCAAAAGTGACAGTAGAGACTTTTATAATGTTACGAAAATAAATACTTTGAATAAATGCTGTTCTTTTGAACGTTCAAAGAATCCTGAAAAATAAGTCTCATGGTTTCCACAAAACAACATTGATAATAATTAGATGTTACTTTAGCAGCAAATCAGCATAAAAGATATTTAATGTTTAAATATATTTATATATTTAATAACAAATGCACTACCGTTTGGGGTCAGCAAGTTTTTTTGGGGAAATAAATTATTATTTTTATTCAGCAAAGACACATCAAGATGATCAAAAGTGACAGTAGAGACTTTTATAATGTTACGAAAATAAATACTTTGAATAAATGCTGTTCTTTTGAACGTTCAAAGAATCCTGAAAAATAAGTCTCATGGTTTCCACAAAACAACATTGATAATAATTAGATGTTACTTTAGCAGCAAATCAGCATAATACAATGATTTCTGAAGGATCATGCGACACTGAAGACTGGAGTAATGATGCTGAAAATTCAGCTTTGCCATAACAGGAAAAAATTATGTTTTACAATAATTTTTTATTTGTAATAATATTGCACAATATTATGGCTTTTACTGTATTTTTAACCAAATAAACGCAGCCTTGGTCAGCATAAGAAATTTCTTTAAAAAAAATAAAAATAAAAATCTTACCAACCACAAACTACTACTAAAAAAATATATATAATTTTTTTTTTAAACAAGTAACCTTATTTTTATGTAAGCTGCTAGAACTAAATCGGCAGTGGCAACAAAGTACCAGACAAACATGACGATACCAATACAACTGCCAACACAATACAGTATAGTGCCTGCAACAAAATATAAACAAAGTTGACATTGCAGTGTTTAAACTGTATTTGTGTGGTTTTCCTGTTTCTCAACTACTGATTATGTAAGAAAATCTGAATTGTCTTGAGAAAACTTTGAATAACATGACCTTTGACCTGCTTCAGAAGGCTAGAAATGACTAATGCCATAATCTGTAAATATTTCAACGGGATCACGATATTTTGAAAAAGACTTCATTAGCATTCATTATTTAATTAGCTTATGATAACACATATGGAGTATCTATATATATCCAACAAATGGCATTCGGCATGAAAACAATTATGTTGGTTAGTTTGAAGCGCCTAATTCGACTCGCATGTTCGTTTGTTATGCGACAGGAAGCAGAGGCACGAGTTTTGAAAAGCAAATGAGTTGAACTAAACATTTCCCTCAGAGTCAAAACAATCAGTTATCACCAGATCAATGCACATCAGTGAAGCCAGAGCCGTCAGATCAAAACTCCTTCCTCTTGCCGTGACATCACTCCCATGTTGTCACCGTGACGACGCTCCCCCATGGTAACAAATGGAGCCATCAGGGAGGCTTAGAGGAGGCTGGTGTTCCCTCCCATTTACAAACTCCTTCATCAAATCCCACCGGGCCCTGCGTTGATTACTCCCGCAATTAGCAGTGTCAACTCCACGATATGGATTAAGTGGTCAGGTTTGGGTCTGGGAGCTAATTAGTCGTCTCCCTCCCTTTATGATTTGTTGATTAATTATGAATATTTAGTTAGGAAAAGGGATGTTAATTATTAATCAAAATTTAATTATCTGGTGTAATTAACCACAAAGTTTCCATTTTTTTAGTCTTCACAGGGCATGTGTCTGCTTGTAGGATGTGAATGTGAAGTGTTGAGCGATGAAGAATCGGGTGGGGGGGTGGGGTTATGACACGCAGTGAACGGTAAAGGTTAACGCAATGTTTACATTGCATCTGGGATGAATCACAGTGGGCATTTTATGAATGTTGCATGGAGTTAACGCCGTAACGTTTGGGCAAAACGTGATGGTCTCATCAATCCATCCATACGTCAATGCATCTGTCTAGCTAGCCATTCGTCAATCTTTTTTTTCATGTAGTGTAAACAGACCTGGATAACCCAGCTGAAGCGAGACTCGATTCTTTGTCTCTGAACTGGAACATGGAGGTGAGGGAGTCCGGTGATGAAAACTACTATATCCATCTTAATCGGTGACAAAAACACACACACACACACACACACACACACACACACACAAGCTCTGTTCTAAAACATAGTAAGCTGCTTTGTGAAGCAGCATGCTAGGGGTGGGCGATATGAGCTAAAAGTCATATCATGATATTTTACACTGTCCAGGCGATATCGATATTATATGAGAAAAAAAATTATAACTAGAAAAAGTGAGGGATTGGACAAAGACCTGAAAAGTCTTTTTTTTTATTGTGCCATTGTTTTTCTCAAAAAGTGCAAATGTGCAACATGAGGTAGGCCTGTATGAATGAAATTAAATTAAATATTGCGTGTTTGAGTAGGCCAGTGGTTGCTAAACTTTTTCTGCCGGGCCCCCCTTTTGTAAAGAAAAATATTTTCAAGGCCCCACCACCCCCTCTTTTTTTTTGTTTTTTTTGTTGGAAAGTCTCTTATGCTCACCAAGGCTAAATTTATTTATTAAAAATACAGTAAACACTGTAATATTGTGACATTGTCAATTTAAATTATATATTTGAATGTTTTAACATATTGGCTACTGTATTCCTGTAATCAATGAAATTTAATCAGCTGAATTTTCAAGCATGATTACTCCAGTCTTCAGTGTCACATGATCCTTCAGAAATCATTCTAATAAGCTGATTTGCTGCTCAGTAACCATTTCTGATCATTGTCAATGTAGTAAACATTTGTGCTGCTTATTTTTGAGGAAACGATTCTCTTATGAATATTTGAAACGGTCCTTTGTGTCAGAGCACTGGAGTTCGTAAGAAATAGAACGCGGCATCACAGGGTTCTATTTGATTTTGTCAAGTCGAGCCACTGGCGTCTGCTGTAGACACATTGTTTTGGTATTTGTGAATCTTAAGTATATTCATAATCTGCTTTACATTTACCTGGCACTGGAAGTCCTTTCACAAACTTGTAACTTACATGCTTAGAGCAGAACCATGCATCGTTCATTTATATTTCTACATGGATGCCTGCAATACAACTCTGATTCTTCATATGAATATTTGAAACGGTCATTTGTGTCAGAGCACTGGAGTTCGTAAGAAATAGAACGCGGCATCACAGGGTTCTATTTGATTTTGTCAAGTCGAGCCACTGGCGTCTGCTGTAGACACGTTGTTTTGGTATTTGTGAATCTTAAGTATATTCATAATCTGCTTTACATTTACCTGGCACTGGAAGTCCTTTCACAAACTTGTAACTTACATGCTTAGAGCAGAACCATGCATCGTTCATTTATATTTCTACATGGATGCCTGCAATACAACTCTGATTCTTCAATCGTGCCATCTAGTGGTCTGTTATTGATACAACCACAACTTCTACAACTGATAACGGAGTGCTCAAGCAGGTACTGCGAGTTATGTTGAGGTCATTAAAATGTCAAATTAATATTTTGCGTTCAATTATTTACTTATCAGACAAGTGGCCGCATGATAAGCGGGAAAATAACACAGTGTAGTCTTTATCACCCTGCAGAGGCTTCTTTTGCAAAATAATCTTCTGACTATACACTATCTCTCAGTTTGGGAACCACTGGAGTAGGTGATTTGCGCTCAATTCATTTGGTCTGTTATGATGCTCTATGTGTTTGATTACTAATGCCTGTGTAGTACGGCGTTGCACACAGAGGACAAAAACGTTTATCGTCATTTGTGTTAAAATTTGCAAAGCGTACCAAATTGAACAAAACAATATAAATGCAAAATTTGAATTCATGAACATATAACGGAATTCACGGTATAGCAAAATCCATATCATGGAACAACATAATACCGGTAGTCACTTTCATACCAGTATAGCGCCCACCCCTACAGCATACTAACGGAAAAGAAACCTCATACAGTAAGTGACCTAAGAGTATGATCTACATAGACAGGAAGTTCCACAAAGGAGACTCTAGAGTTCAAAGTTACATTTTGCTAAGCTAATGATGTAATATTCTAATAAGACAAAAACAGCAAACATATGCATATATGAAACACACATTTCTCTCATATTTTCACTAAGCACACCACAATGCATTCTGGGGATCAGCTTCTCAGATACATTTGAGGCAACCTTTGAATTGTACAGACATTTGCACACTGACAGACTTTTAAAGTCTTTCTTTATATTTTTATCAAATATAGAGTACAGAAAACTTTGGCAACCTTGGTTTTACATTATTTTTTTAAATAATTATAATTTAAAATAATTCATTAAAATGTTAATTATTTTCTGCTTTCCAGTATTCAGTGAAAATATATATTTCCATTTACATGTATGCATTTTGCAGATGTTTTATCCAAAGAAACTTATAAAAGAGGATTAAAACTATTCATATACTGTAAACAAAGTTATTTATATAATATTATAATTTTATGTATAACATTAATTACCATATTTAAAGAATTTATATAACACTTTTAATTCATCAAATAAATTAAAAGTATATCCAAATAATAATAATAATATTAATAATAAAGGGTGCACATTAGGGATGCACCGATACCGATACCAGTATCGGTATCAGGCCCAATACTGAGCTCCTGTACTCATAATCGTACTCGTTAAAATGCCCTGATACCAAACGCCGATACCACACAGCATTCCTGTGTGAAATGCACTAGGCTGCACTGTACTTGTCCCTCTCATTCTGCACCAGTACAAATACGTGTGCACGTTGCGCGTGTTTTGCTTGCTTTATGAGTGTTTCTGCATTATAGGAGTGGCTTTAGAAAATGAGTCGCTGCATGTTTCAGATGAAAAAAACACGACTTCTTTTTATGAAAATATCACAGTTAGGAGGTTTATAGCGAGTGGTTCCCTGCATTTTTACAGCAAATCGCGTGATTACAGTACTAAGTCGCTGCAATAGAGCAGCTCTAATGCTATTAAATTAAAGATGATATAGGTATGATATGCTGTCGTTAAGGCTAAGGGTCACCTGACAAAGTATTGATAGCTGTGTAAATATTGACAGCTGTATGAATAATTTTTGGTTTATTGTAATCCATTACATACCTTTCTATCAAAGTTATCTGACATTATCAAGCTGAATTTGTTCTGACACCGTTTAACTCTGAGTTCTTGTCATATTTTATTACCATTTTTTAAACTATAGCGAATAAACTGTGATAATGTGAGAAATGTTGAAGGTGTCTGAATAAATTTTGGTTTGACTATCTATTTGATAAATGAAGTTAACCAACTAACATTATACATACTCTTTTGGTTTCTGTACCCAATATTTAAAAAAATTATAAATGCAATGAAAATATCGGTATCGTTACTCGGTATCGGCAAGTATCAAAAATAAAAGTATCAGTATCGGGCGAGTACTGAAAAAAGTGGTATCGGTGCATCCCTAGTGTACATATTAGTATTTGAATATAATTCTAATTACACTGAACAAAATTATAAACGCAACACTTTTGTTTTTGCCCCCATTTTTCATGAGCTGAACTCCTTTGCCGAGATAATCCATCCACCTCACAGGTGTGGCATATCAAGATGCTGATTAGACAGCATGATTATATTTAACCTCAGAGAAAGCCGAAATATTTGAATAATTCTAAAAACAATTCTTATAAAATTAATATTAAAAATGCACGACTAATATATACAGTGGGTACGGAAAGTATTCAGACCCTCTTAAATTTTTCACTCTTTGTTATATTGCAGCCATTTGCTACAATCA